>NC_047043.1:70894682-71197712 GCF_011762595.2 Tursiops truncatus
CTCAAACCAGTCAGGCTCCTCGTCGATAAACTGGTGCATGTTGCAAATGGCGACGTATAGGGAGCGGCCCGATTTGCTCCGGAAGTAGTTCCTCCTGCTAATGCGTCCGGGCTGCAGCCCCGGCTCCTGGGGGCTGAGGTCCTGGGAATGCAGGTGGGAGCAGAGCTGGGGAAGGTGGTCCATGAGTTTGTACTTGGTGCTCAGGTCCAGGACACCGGGAACGTCTCCCTCGCAGGAATAATCGAAGTAGACGGCGATGAACTTGCTGAGCGCCGTGGATGAGCTCTGCTTGGCTTGGCGGAGCTTCTCAGCGATGGTAGACACCGCCACCAGGAAGAGCTCCCCTTTCCCCGAGCCTCGGGCGCCTCCTTTGTGCTTGTAGTTCTTGTCTACGAAGTATTTCATGCCTTTGGAACACACCACGATGATGAACTGGGACTCGTGGATCTTCTGGATGACCCATTCTCTCTGCCCTTCTCTGCAGAGGCTGAAGTCTTCCCACAAGTCCAGAGCGACCTGGAAAGGGAGCAGAGAACCTCACTCACCTGTACAGCTTAGAGAGTCGAGTGACAAGAATGGGAATGTTACAAGAAGGGCACATCATCTGCCCCAAATCATTACTAGCACTGCTATATGCAGGCTTCGGGTTGCCCAGTTCCAAGGAACAGCTAACATTCCATGGGCGACCGTCACACACAGGCCCTCTGTATCATGCCCTCATTTTAGCATAATGTGGGATCTTTACCACTCCCACCCTACAAAGAGACAGAAGCACAGAGCATCTAGCAACCCACCAAAGTTACATATTACATGTGGGGCCTTCAACTGACTTAGAGTGTGATAGGGAGCATGGAATACAGAGGCAGTGGGAGTGGGTCTATCTGATGAGTGAGGCTGCCTGGATGGGGGGCAGATCCTGGAGAGAGAACTGGAAGGTGGTGATAGACGGGTGTGGGTGAGGGATCTCAAAGTGGGCTGGGAAATGGGGTTCAGGTCTGGATGCCAGAGTCACCCACCCATGCTGCTGGCTGACTCAATGACAGAGTGTGACTGACAAAGAGGACCTCCCTGGCCTCTCACACAGCCCTGGAGTCAGCCTACTGTTTACCAGGTGATCAGTGCATGGAGAGGAAGGTGATGAGCTGCCGTAACATGGCCATTCTGGTTCACTCACTTGGAGTGACCGGCACCTCTCACCACTTCTCAGCAGTCTACAGGGCCACATCCCTACGAGACCCCTACGAGGCCTTTAACCCCTAGGGGAGGTCTCATAGGGAGTCTGGGGTGGGGCACTGACAAAGAAAAGAACACAAGGTATGCGTGGCCCCTCAGAGGGCTTCCCCTTCTCAGACCATCTTCATCTGATTCTGCTGAAAACGTCTCGGCAATTATATCAGCCTCTTTCCTTCTGTAGTTCAGAAATTAACTCTCAGTGCCTATGACAGTCACCTATGTGGAAGGGGGCTCTGAGATGACTTTGCCTTCCTCTTTTGCTCTAAAGTGTTACCAAGGGAAGAAAGCCCCCAACATCCCTCCAGCTGCTGAAAATAATCCTGAATTGTCTTACATTTTCCGTAATTCCCACTAACACTACGCATTCTGAAAGCTAACTGGGAATATATACTAAGCACTTTAAAAATGTTCCTGTCTGACCCAGCAATTCCATTTCCGGGTATCCACCACTGGAATGGGGCAAAATTGAAATAATGAGATGTTTAACAATTAGAAAAAACTCAATTATGGTGAATCACTAATATGGATCAAGAGTCTGTTTAAAACTGCTGTTTACAGAGAACTGCTAAGAGTGTAAAAAGTTACTGAGTGAAGAGACAGAAAAAAATAATTCCAATCCATCCAAAATGCACATCTATATGTACGAGTTCATCTATGCAGGAAAAGACTAGAAGGAAATACAGCAGTTTTAACTGTGGTTCCTCTATTCTCCAGGTTAAGATTACCATCCATTTTGAAATTTGTCATCCTTTTCTAGTTTCCAAATTTTCTATTACACTCATAACTGGAAGGCTTCCCCCCGCCCCCGAGGCTAGTCACTTACAAAGCAGAGCAGAAGGGTTGTCAGTATCTGAAGACTGTGTGCCACCTGCCGGTCCGCACCAGTTTTTCAGTACACAGGCTGATCTGCCAACGTCTAGACCTTCATATATTAGGAAACCCAGCCAGCCTTGTAAACATGCTTAACTGACACTAGGGGACAGCCTCACCATGTGGAGAGAGTCTAAGAAACCCACCAGTCCTCAGTTTCAAAGCACAAATAACTTCCAATTACACAATTATTGTACAATTCTTGCATTTGTAAGAAACAGTGTACCTTCCATGAGAGCTTCAAACTTCACTCTAAAACGAACACTATGACATTATAGAAAAGCTACATATTAACAGCTTAATTCAAGAGAACAGGCAAGAAACCAGAGGAAACCATTTGAGTACTTAACATATTATTGTTTTCCCTTATTTGCCAAGCTCCCCCTCCAAAACTGTCTAAACTCGCCTCTTTACTTGCCATTCTCTCTTTGACCCTCCAGTGCTCTCCAGGATGTCTTGAGTGACCTCCTCCCACCGGCCCCATTGCACGCTCCCAGGGCAGCTGCCATTTCCTCCACCATCCTGTCCCCCATTCCCCCGAGGTCTTTTTAATGCTTAAAACACTTCCTGCCAGGTGGGTGCCACTCAAGGCTTTTGAGCAGGAGTATGTCAGGGTTAGAACTAAGTGTCAGCAAACATTTAGTGCTGGTGATGGGTAGGCCAGGCTGAAAGAAGAGTGCAAGGCTGACCCTAGTTTGGAAGCTAGGCATTTAGCACATGTCCCGCCCAGAAAAAAAGACTTTAGATTCCTCACCTCACAGCCACAGAAGTCCTGGAGGAAGTAGGCAAAACACTGGACGACGTTCATGTGATTCTGGCCATCTTTACTGGAATAGCAGAGGAAGACCTTGGGCCGTGGCCGGAGCCTCTCCCTGGGAAGTGCCGTGATGTACGTGGAGGACTCAGAACTCTCTTCATCTAAATGTGAATATATATTTTCTAAAGTGGAAAAGAAGATAGGGTTGGCTCCCATGAGCAAAGCTCTGTCCTGTTCCCTACGACTCGGGACCTAATGCTGTCTTCAAGAAACAACAGTCACCATGTCACCTAGAGCACTCCCAGCTCCCTAATTCCACCAGCCCCTTGGGTCACCTCTGGGAATGGGACAGCTAGTTTCTGCAGTGGAGGCAAAAATGGACAAAATTTGTTCTTCACCTGAAACTGACCTCAGGCAAGCCAAGAGCACTGCAGCACCACCCCACCCTCTTGCAACTGAGTGCACCTACTACATCATTAAGCATCAGCAGAGGTGACCTTCTTTAAAACAAAAAAACTTTCATTGAAGGGTTTTTTTTTTGTACAAATTACAAAGGTAAAGTCCATAAATCTTAAGAGTACATCTCAATAACTTTTATCTAAGAATACACCTGTGTAACCGCCACTCAGATTAAGATATATTTCTAAGTTCCCCAGAAGCTTCTCTCCCGACGTCAGACTTCTATAAGTGATAAAGCCCTACCTCTTCCCTTACTCACACCTTTAGTCTTCCTTTATGCTCGTGAATTTACCATCCTGAGTTTGAGAAGAGAAGTATGCCTGTCCTTTTAGTGGCTCCTGAGGTTAAAAGTCAAATTTTTTAATTCTGGGAACTACAGCAGCCAGGGAACTCACTACAGGAGCTGTGTGGCTTCCCAGTCGCCTGCCTGGAGGGACCAAGTGCTGCCAGTCTCCCTCTGTTGGCCCTAGACCTGCCAATATAGGAAGAACACACCACACAAAGATATACCTTGCTGCTTCTTGCGGCACATCACCGTGAACAGCGTCGCAAATGCCGATATGACAACCAGCGGCACAGTGATGGCAACAGCTCTGATGGGCCCAGCCCATTGGGAATACACTGGGAAATTTCAAAGGGAAGGCTTTTAGACTTAAGCAGTATAACAGGTTCAAAGAGAAACAATTTTTTTTCATTTTTAAACATAAGCCACATAACAGGTTCTAAGACTCCTTGACCACTTTTCTCTAGTACCGATTTGGTGATTATAAAAGTATTCATTTTAAAAGACTGTAGAAGACAATTCAGTAGTTAGAGTCCGCTGAGACAATAAATACCTTTGAGTGAGAATTTGCCTAGGGAAATCTCCCCTCCCACCACTTTTCTTCTGAGGACAATTGACTATTTATCTGGTCCCAGCAACACACACAACACCCTGGCTTTGATCTTCTGGGCGTCAACATTAGGGTGGAAGGAAAGTCAGATTTGATGGAACATCATTTAAGAGTGAGGAGCTCAAGTGTTTTCTTTTTGTAAACCATGAAGTACAGAAAGCATCGAATACCTTGGTCCACTCTGTAGTCCAGAGGCAGCATTTCCAACAAACAAACAAAATCTTACCTGGTTTTAAGGCATAATGCATCACTTTTCTTGTCATATTAGTGTCATCCACCAGCTGCAAAACAGAGGATGCTGTATTACTTTTTTTAAGTGATAGCATCTCAACAGATTTCATTCATTCTTCCATCTGTGGGCAGTGGGGCGAGGGAGAGGAGAGCTGCTGCGGCCTGTGATCATTTTCAAGCTGAGATTAGATATTAAGAGTCAGATTCATCTCTATATATACCAACCAATACTAATATATATAGGATGGATAAACAACAAGGTCTTACTATATAGCACAGGGAACTACATTCAATATCCTGTGATAAACCGTAATGGAAAAGAATATGAAAAAGAATATAGGGACTTCCCTGGTGGTCCAGTGGTTAAGACTCCATCTTCCAAGGCAGGGGATGACAGTTCAATCCCTGGTCGGGGAACTAAGATCCCACATGCCGCGGGGCAACTAAGCCCACAACTTCTGAGCCTGCACACCTCAACTAGAGAGCCCGTGTGCCGCAACTACAGGGCCCACGCGCTTTGGAGCCTGCGCTCTGGAGCCCATGAGAGACGCTCACATGCCACAATGAAAGATCCCACGTGCCGCAACTAAGACCCAACTCAGCCAATAAGTAAGTAAGTAAATAAATAAATAAATAAATAAATAAATAAGTAAATAAGAATATATAGGGAATTCCCTGGCGGTCCAGTGTTTGGGGCTCCATGCTTCCACTGCAGGGGGCATGGGTTCAATCTCTGGTCAGGGAACTAAGATCCCACACGCCATGCAGCATAGCCAAAAAAATTTTTTTAATTAAAAAAAAAAGAATATATATATTTATAACTGAGTCACTTTGCTGTACAACAAAAATTAACACAATATTGTAAATCAACTATACTTCAATAAAATTTAAAAAGAATAAAAATAATAGGGCTTTCTTGAGTTGTACGTACCTCAATTATATAATCCCCAGGAGATACATTTTGAAGGAGGCAGCTGGTTGTCTCTGTATTTTGCTCCTGCAAAGAAAGAAATAACACTTTAAAACTTTCTTCTTAGATAAAGGTCATCGGGACCCCTCTCTTCTGTCCTAGAACTGAAGGAGCCTTGCCACCAGTTCAGTCATGTTTTCAGAAGATGTCAGTTGGAACAGAAAGCAACTGTGCTTATCTGCCAGGGTATCTGAACTTCATTTTGATAAAAGGCCCAGGAGAGCCTGGGACCCCTGTCATATTCTATGCTTGGCTGGTGGTGCCCTGAGCAGCAATTTTTTATTTGAAGGCAAAGAAACCAATTAGGATACCTTTTACTTAATAAAAGGATGGGGAAAGAAACTACACTTCCATGTTTGTGCATATTTTATTTGCTATAATTTTAACTTGAGCGGAAGGTCAGTGACAGAGGTGACAGCCAGCAGGAAGACAGAACTCGACACAAAGGAGCACATCTACTTCTGCCACTATGACCAAAAACCTCTCTTGGTGCTCTCATGGGATAATCTAGCAGTCTTGTGAACTTCCATGAAACATTTCCCACACCCCCGACCACCTCTAGTTTAAGAACTTGGTTACTGAATTTCTACTTCACCTTGGCCTCTGTGTAAAATCACTAGCCACTGACATGCTAGTGGCTTGGCTCCTAGATGTGTTTTTTTTTCACTTACTAACTGTGAGGCCTTCAGCAGCAGTCCAGGTGACCTCCCTGGGCCACAGGTTCCCCAGCTCTAAAGTGGGGATAACAGCAGCCTTTGTTCCATTGAGCTGTAAGGATTCAATGACCACAAAGCTTGGTAACTGGCACACAGTGAGCACCTGATTCATGCTTAAAATATGGAAGAACAGGGACTTCCCTGATGGTGCAGCAGCTAAGACTCCACGCTCCCAGTGCAGGGGGCCCAGGTTCGATCCCTGGTCAGGGAACTAGATCCTGCATGCTAAAACTAAGACCTGGCACAGCCAAATAAATAAATATTAAAAATTAAAATACAGAATAGACCACAACTACTTCATTGTTTCAGTTCCTTGGTAATACTTTATCTGCTACATCTCCACTGGGACAGCTACGGTAGAGATAACTAGGGAGTGAGGGATGACTCAGGATGGCCCTGAGACGCACCCAGTGATAACATTCTGGAGTGTCTACCAACTGCTCAGAATCCACAAAGCCTAATGTTCACATTGAACCATCCAAATTCCAGGGCCCCAGGGGTCATTTTAAAACACAGAGTATTCCTTTATGCACAACTAGCAGCTCACCTGTTTACAGGTCTTTCGCTTGAAGGGTCCTTCATGCTTGAGCTTATAATGAAGATAGAAGAAACGGAAGCCAAAGGCGTGGGGTGCGTGGTCGAAGGACACCTGCATGTCTGAACCGTGCTGGGTGATGTTGAGGTTCCGAGGCTTCCAGACTGGGAGGAGGAAGGACCAGAGTGAGCATCCTGAGGCTGCCCCGACACCACTAGAGACTTGACAGACAAGGACAGCTATACTTACAGGGTTTACAGGCCAGGTTGTCCGGCTGCAATAGCAGGTCACAGGCTATTAAGAAAGATGCATATTTTTAGTTTTAGCACAGTTTGACATTTTCCTCATCCAACAATTCAATACGATATAAATATATGGCACTGGGTATTGCTGGAAAGAATGTAAAATGCATCAACTGCATCAACTCAACAATGATTTTCAGTAGAGCCCAGTTGTATCTTATGAAAATTTGAATTGTACAATATAAAAGTATTAATGCAGTTCACTTTATGCCACATAAATGGAAACAATATTAAAGTCAGCCAGATTTTAAAAGCTTCTTAAAGGCCACAGCCAAAGGCAGCGAGACCTATGTTCATGCTTCTGCCCCATGGGGACTCTGTTTTAGCTGTAGACAGAAATAATGCCATTCCCTGCCCCACTGTAAACTGTTTAGGCACAAGAGAACTTTAGAGTGATCCTGATAATTTATCTTGAGGTTATTTTAACCTTAGCTAGCACTCTAACTTTTGATGGAGTCTTTTTGATGGAATCTAAAAATGACATCCAGGCATCTACTAAGTAGTAGCAACAGTACTGAAAACCAGGCAGCAAAGGCGGTAGCTTTGAAATAGGATTTAAATGTGATAAAAACACAAGAGAGGCGCTATATGCCATGTTGCTAACCCAGGGAGAACCCTCTGGAAAATGATCTTACAATGCCAAGAAAATCAAAGGCAGCATCAAGGTCACAATGCACTGAAATGGTGATAAATGCACCACCTGCCTCACCCCAAAATGGACATTGATTCCAATGAGGAAAATTAAATCTTAAAGTAGGCGAGTTTTGATTTAAGCAAGCTTTCCATAAACACGTTCTTTGAATCCTCTATCTGGTTGTTATGTGTAAGGCATTGAAAGATGCTGTACAACGTACATGGTCTCTGCCCTATGGAATCTTATTTTAATTAAGAAAATGAAATCAACTGTTATGAAATGACTTTGCTGCATAGAAAACAACCACAGTTTAAAAAAAAAGAAAAGAAAAGAAGGAAACAACCAGAGTAAGAATTCTGCAAAGGGAAGCACGGATGTAGGCTGGCGTTGAGAACAAAAACATCACAGAGGGATGAGGACGGCAAGCAGGCCACATAGGACGGGGTGTCAGATTGGACAACCATCCAAGGCCTGGAAAGACGGACCAAGAAAGCAAGAGGGAAACACTGGGGTCCAGAATGCCTGGGCACCAAATTCATCAGCAATTCAGGCCGATGAAAGGCACACCACACTGTGTGCAGAACAGATGGAAAGGGAGAGCCCGACAGAGAAGGGAATCCAGCATGGTTGGCTTGAGAGTGTGTACTCCAGAGTCAGGCTCCTTGGGGCTCAAATCCCAGCTCCCAACAGGCCCTTTAACGTCTCTATGTGTGATTCCACATCTAATAAGTGGGGATGGTAAGATTAAGTTCTTTGGAGGGTTGTTATGGAGGTAAACTGCATTAATGTTTGGAAAATATTTAGAACAGAGCATTAATATTTGGAAAGCATTTATTTAACATAGATGTTAAATAAATAAACTTTCTAGAACGAGGTAACCTCAGGGATACTGCTTAATTTTCTTAATCTAATCCTGAAAATGACAGGCAATCACTCACAGAGGCCACCCTCCTGATGACAGGTACACGATAGAATCATTTCATGCTCTACCCTTTAGCCTGAAATCAACTTATATTTTGTATTCTGTTTTTTTTTTTATCAAAGTATTTTAATACATGGCTGCCTTACAGCACCTTCAAAAAAATCAACCACCATGTCTACTCCAGAACAAGCCAGGAATGGGTGTCTCTGGTTAGATGCACACTGCCTGGGCCAAATCTTAATTCTAAAAGTTGCTTTTCTGAATGCTTTTTCTCTTCCCCATGCTAGTTTCATACTAGTATTTCATGTGCTCTTGAACACATCTCTGGCGAAAAGTCATTAAAAGCCGGAGAAATGTCTCCCCACGGGAAACAGGCAGGGAAGACCATACTCACTGCGGGTTCTGAAGAAGAAAGGGTGATAATTGCTTTCATTTTTAATGGAAGGAAAAGGGACAATCTTTACAAAGTAATCCGTTTCAAATTTCATATTCAGGAAAGGTTGAGATTCCACTCCCTAAAAGGGAACAAAAATACATGTGATGTCACGGAGAAATCACCCACCCCTCCACCTACATGCGAGAGCTCCGGTCTGCCCTGACGGTCACACAGACACAGTTCTAGGGCTGGGGGACGTGTTGCGGGGGGGGGCAAGGAGGAAGTCCAGAAAGTTTCCTTTCTGGACCAAGTTTAGGTTTGGACCCCTAACTGAAAAGGAAGATGGGCACCGCTGTCTGTTCTTCGGCAATGAAGCTGTGGCACAAAGTTGGTGGGGAGGAGCCTACATCCACTCCTGAGGGCTCAAAGCCACCTTCCAGGACTGCTGCTCCAGCGTGTAACCTGAGAGGTGTGTTTGTTTACCACCAAGAGGTGCTGGAGGGTTTCTGGGAGTGCAGAGCAGGATCGCCCACCTTGGCAGGTGGGGTGGACCCCACAGCCCCTTCTCCTCCAGTTTCACAGGCTTTCAATGGACCATTCAGCCCCCAGAACAATAGTGTGTCTTCAGGAGCACATTCCCCGCGTGTGACTTACAGCTCGTTTGAAGCTACTGTTGAGCTGCTTCGGGTCCTTTAGAATCAGTTGTTGGCACTGTCTTCCCTCTGACTTCAGCTCCTCCAGTATTACCCGAAATCCTTTTAGGAATTCGATGCCTAAGCAAAGCAGAATGCTTTTATTAAAAGTGGACCTAATTACTTCTGAACGCACTTTCCTCCCTCCAAGATTACCATCCTCTCCACCTACACAACAGAGTTAAAGGAATTCTAACTCTAGCCGGAATATCTGAGTGTACAGAAAGGAAAAATAAATACCCTGCATTCCTCTGGTACAGGCCAGGTGATTTGCTCTTTCCCACCATTACTAATTAATAAATCTCTCATCCAGCCAGCCAGTGCACAAACACCCATTGCCTCTATGACATTAGGGTTCATATATTTCGAATCAAGTCACAATTGATCATAAAAGTCTGCAGTGGAATATATAATTTCTAGGTCATTAAACAAGGTGTATTCAGCTGATGATCATTCCCAATGCAGACCAGGGACTCCCCCCAAACCATGTTTCAAATACTTTCCGTTTTAGTCCTATATTTGCTTGCATGTTTCACTGAGCAACGGAGAAAATTCCCAACAAAGTGTGTGTCTGCACACAAGGGGTTCCTAGGCTTGAGATTAAATAGTTTAGGAGAATGCCTATGTGAGTTACAAAGCGGTTCTTGCTCTAATCATGCCTGAAAGGCCGACACCCAAGAGCTGCCCAGTGTGTGCTCTTCATACAGCCCTCAGAGGCCCCGAGACGCCCACAGCGCCGCTGAAAGGCACCGGCCCAGCCTCCCGCCACCTGAGCTTCCCCTGCTGCACGTCCAACTAGCTGCTTTCAAAAGGATTAAGCTCTGATGGCCACGAGAGCCGGTACTGGGGCTTCGTATCCCATGGAGACTGGAGTGGTCCAACTGCAGCTGGAGCTCCCCGAAGCCGGCCTCAATTGGTGAGATATCGATTTCGCATTCTTTCGGAACACTAGACAAGGAGACATTTTCAACCCTTCCCCTCCCAGGGCAAGAATAATTACACAGGATGCAATTAACCAGGTGGGAAAATTATCAATGGCAAAGGCCAGGGAAATCTTTTTCTCTTTCGAATAGGTTCTCCAATCCTGTAATTATTTAATGAAGAGCACATATTTTATGGTGGGAAAGGCAAAGGAGCTACAATTAGAGCTTCGCCATTTAGGGGGTCAGAGGACAGAGTGTGCAAGTACGGACCCTGCCATGTTGTATTATTTCAAGTACAAAGCTTCCTGCGGGGCTGAGTGCTGGCTGATCCAGAGTCCGAGATTCACACATGCTGACAAGATCTAAGGTTTTTGACCAGCAGCTAGTTAGTAGCTCTCACAGGAACCTGTCTTTTGAGATCCCCCCTTCCCCACAAAGATTTCTGAACAAATCCTTATTATTTATACTAAGATTTGATTCATTCAATGTCCCCAGAACTGTTTAACAAAAGCCAGGTGATTAATATGATTATAAGACTGTACCTCTCACAATTACATAAAAACACATCCGCTGGGGTGGGAGTGGATGATTCTAGTTCTTATCTTTAAAAGACCTGCCTAGAAAACCACTATACCAAGTATGGGAGTGGAAGTAGAGGCAGTAAATGTAAATCTTATATCATAGTAACACCTGTATCACAATACTGTTAACATCTTGTAGTTATATAATGTTTAGCAATTTTATACTGCAGTTTCCCATAAAGGAACTTACCTACTCCTAATCATTTAACTCATAAAATCCTCACAACCACAGGAGGAAGGTATTATTGTCCCCACTTTATAGATGAGGAAACCGAGGTATATAAACACTAAATGACTTGCCCAGGGTCACAGAGGGATCAAATGGCAGAGATGGGATCAAACCCAGAGTGCTCTTAACCCATATGCTTTTCTGTCTCCTAAGGAGTCTCCTTGTTAGAACCTCATAGAAACTGATAGAACCTGTCCAGCCATTCCCACCCACAAACCATCATGCAGAAAAAGCACATCTTTCTGCCTTCACTGTTCCACATCTCCGTTTTCCTCACATCTCTTACTTTCATTCTAAAAAGGGAGCCTGCAATGTGTCAGGCCAACCCTTTAACCGTTTAGCTTTATGTTGGAATGACTATTTCTCTCTTATCCACAGAGGATATTTTTCTTTTTAAATGTTAAGGTAATGTTCTTTTTAGAAAACCCATTGGGTTCAGACCCAGCAGTATTTACATGGATTAGTGAGTCAGGCCCACAGGTCTGATCCATCCTCCCTGTCTCTGTACTGAATCTGGTTCCTCTGAGATTTATCTCATTCAGATTAAGAAATTCAGAATTTATTTTACTTTTCCCTTGGTCAGATTTTTTTTTTTTGGTTCTTTATTTTGCGATACGCGGGCCTCTCAGTGCTGTGGCCTCTCCGCTTGCAGAGCACAGGCTCCGGACGCACACGCTCAGCGGCCATGGCTCACGGGCCAAGCCGCTCCACAGCATGCGGGATCCTCCTGGACCGGGGCACGAACCCGTGTCCCCTGCATTGGCAGGCGGACGCCTAATCACTGCACCACCAGGGAAGCCCCAGATTTTTTTTTTTTAATTCTAAGATTCGGTGGCAACGTCCAAGGAGCAGACCTGAGGACCAGGTTCTGATGATGATAAAAACAGCCACTGTTTTTTAAGAGCTCTCTTTAGAAATGTACCATGTGTGTCTCTAATTCTTTTTCTTTTTTCTTTCTTTTTTTTTTTTTTTTACTCTTAACAGGTTTATTGCAGCATAGTTGGCATACAATTAACTTCATATTACAGAGAACAATTTCATACACTTTGACATATATGTACATTCATGAAACTGTCATCACAATCAAGATAATGAACTTATCTATCACCTCCCAAGTCTTCCTCATGCCTCTACAGAGGCCCTCCCACCCCTGTTCCCAGGCAATCACCAACCTGCTTTTTGCCACTAAAGCTTTGTTTGTATTTTATTGAATGTGTCATCACTCAGCATGCACTTTTTGGTCTTGCTGATTTCACTCAGAAAAATTACTTTGAAATTCATCCATATTGTTAGGTATATCACTATTCCATTCCTTTTCATTGCTGGGTAGTGTTTCACTGTATGAATGTACCAGTTTGTGTATCGGTTCATGTGCCGATGGACATTCACGTTGTTTCCAGGTTTGGACAATTAAAAACAAAGCTGCTATGAACGTTTGTGTACAAGTCTTTGTATGGACATATGCTTTCCTTTCTCCTGGATAAATAGTAGTCAAATGGCTGGATCATGTGGTAATGCATGTTCAACTGTTTAGGAAAATACAAAAACGTTTTCCAAAGTGGTTGTGCCATTTTACATTTCCACCCTCAATATTTGTTTTTGGTTTTTTTCTTTTAACTTTTATTGGATTATAGTTGATTTACAATGTTGTGTTAGTTTCTGCTGTAGAGCAAAGTGAATCAGTTATACATATATCCACTCTTTGTCTCTAAGTCTTACAACAAACCAAGAGGCAGTCATGTACACTTTACAGATGGGGAAGCTGGGGCTCAGCCAGATTTAAATGCTTCTTTTCAAAGGTAGATTCTGGGTTCAAACCCAGGCCCATTTGAACAAATCGGCCCTCCCCAGGTTCCATACTCAACCACTGCATCCTCTCCTGTGTGTCATCAGTTCATTAAAGAGGACAAGCAGATGGAGCCCTAATCTGGATCTGGCCAGATAATGTGGGTTTGCTCTTTTCTGTGGGTTTGTTTTAGTTTGCTTTTTTCAGCCCACACAATTTAAATAAAAATTCAATTCATTGCCAACATTTAAAAATTGTTGATTTCATGGTTTCTCATGAAAACTGGAGTTTTCCTGAAAACACACACAACGTGCCAATGCTGGGCCCACACATCTCCTTGTGGCCACAGAGATCACTGATGCTGGATACTGAAGCCATTATATCCTTGGATAGGTCACCTGTCCCCCCAACACCTGCTGAGACACATAGGCCAAGGCCTCAGTGCCATTTATCACTCTCACACTATTATTTTACAAACCCACATCTCTCTCAGTAACAGCCAAGGGAACAAAAGACAAGTCATGGGCACAACATGAAGCTGCATGCATGTGCAGCAAGCGTATACAACCAAGTAGCAAGTGTGTCTGTGCCGAGGCACACCTAAGCTCTGCTCATGTCAAGACCCACCTGGCCCCGGAGGCCACCACGCTTGGGACCCCTGCACTGGGCACCAGTCACCATGGTGGACTCCATTTTGACCACTTACCGAGGGCTCCTGGGGACCAAAGAATGGTGACTGCCACTTGATCGTGGCAAGCATACTGACTGATGGTGATGTTCTGGGCATCGGCGATGACGTGCTTCCCCACTGGATTCAAGTAAGTGGTGCAGTCTAGAGAGTTGGGAGAATGAGAACAGTTATATATATATATATTTTTTTAACATCTTTATTGGGGTATAATTGCTTTACAATGGTGTGTTAGTTTCTGCTTTATAACAAAGTGAATCAGTTATACATATACATATGTTCCCATATCTCTTCCCTCTTGCCTCTCCCTCCCTCCCACCCTCCCTATCCCACCCCTCCAGGCGGTCACAAAGCGCCGAGCTGATATCCCTGTGCTATGCGGCTGCTTCCCACTAGCTATCTACCTTACGTTTGGTAGTGTATATATGTCCATGCTTCTCTCTCGCTTTGTCACAGCTCACCCTTCCCCCTCCCCATATCCTCAAGTCCGTTCTCCAGTAGGTGTCTTTATTCCTGTCTTACCCTTAGGTTCTTCATGACATTTTTTTTTCTTAAATTCCATATATATGTGTTAGCATACGGTATTTGTCTTTCTCTTTCTGACTTACTTCACTCTGTATGACAGACTCTAGGTCTATCCACCTCATTACAAATAGCTCAATTTCGTTTCTTTTTATGGCTGAGTAATATTCCATTGTATATATGTGCCACATCTTCTTTATCCATTCATCCGATGATGGGCACTTAGGTTGTCTCCATCTCCGGGCTATCGTAAATAGAGCTGCAATGAACATTTTGGTACATGACTCTTTTTGAATTATGGTTTTCTCAGGGTATATGCCCAGTAGTGGGATTGCTGGGTCATATGGTAGGAGAACAGTTATATTTAAGCATTTATTTATTCTCTCCATGTTCATCTTCTCAAATTACGCAGGGCATGTTCGGAGTTAGCCAAATCTATTCTGTCTAAAGACGTGTGCCTAGGGACTTCCCTGGTGGTGCAGTGGTTAAGAATCCGCCTGCCAATGCGGGGGACACGGGTTCGATCTCTGGTCCAGGAAGAACCCACAGGACACGGAGCACCTAAGCCCGTGCGCCACAACTACTGAGTGCATGTGCCACAACTACTGAAGCCCGCGTGCCTAAAGCCCTTGCTCCGCAACAAGAGAAGCCACCGCAAGGAGAAGCCCACGCACCACAACAGAAAGCAGCCCCCGTTCGCCGCAACTAGAGAAAGCCCGCGCGCAGCAATGAAGACTCAACACAGCCAAAGATTAATTAATTAATTAATTTAAACTATATACATGCCTGAAATTATTTTTTAAAAAGACGTGTGCCTTAAAGCCCACAGATAACATCAAAGGTTGGCTGTTTGGAAAACTGTAAGATGCTGCAGTGGGGTTTATTTATAACACCACCCCCTCCCCTTGAGTTAAATTCTGGGACAGTGGTCGGAGGATTATGTAAAGTCTGGAGTTTGTGTGTGAATCAGGCATTCACTTTTTACTACGCTGACATTTTACCTAAATCAATAATAATTTACATCAGTTCAATCAGTTTTTAGCATTAAAGAGTGATCTGAAGCAAAACAATGGCTAAGTAATATGGGGTTTGTTCATTTTCAGAAGAAACCTCGAGGGCGAGGGCGAGGGCGAGGTGACTGGGAAAAAGGAACTCATAGGAGGATGTGAATTCGTAGGGTAGTGATTCACAGCCAGACTGTTAAAGAATCCAATTAGGACCTGCCAAAGGGACTAACTGATTTCGTGATAAGCAAAGCACCTTCAATGTTAACTGGCGTGTCAAAGGTAAAACCTTTGTTCCCAAACACCACCTCATCAAAGACACCCACAACACCCCCCAAATCCAAACAGTCCCACGTAAAGACGAAAACCACCGATTCTTTGATTTTGTCTGAGGACATGACTCACTGCCACCTGCCAATGCAGCAGCTGTGCCACCTGGTATGGCTAAGTACACTTTCAAAGTCTAAAAAGGATCCTAAAAAGCTGCCAGAAGCTTCCAGCCAGACCCAGTGGGGGGACCTCCCAGGATGGCTGCAGGCTGTTCCCGCCACTTGTGCATGGAGAATCCCAGACACTAACTTGTCATTCTTACGCTGCTTTATCTTGATTTCTTTTCAGTAATTGAACTTGAAAACTTTCTTTAGTATATGATGCAAAAGGCCTTCCATCGGATTCCAAAACTACTCATTACCCCTCTGAAGTCAGGGTGTTTTGGGGGTGAAGCATTCAGAGGCATTTTCTAAGAAGCCTAGTGAGTCTGCTGCATGCCTGTCCCCCTGCTCCCCGTAAACTATACCACACATTTCCCATTTTTATGACTAAAAATATTCACTAGATATTTGAAAATCACAACAGAATATTTAAAAAATGGAGAAGTCATCCATAACCTCCCACCACACAGAAGTAACTGCTAACATCTAACGGATATGCTTGCAAGCCTTTTGACATGCACACAATATCCCTTCTTTTTAAATTTCTTATTAGAGGACAACACACATGCGCTAAAATGCACCAGCCTCCTCTCTGAAACTCCACCCTTCACTCGGCTTTGTGTCCTGCTTTTCTGCCTAACTCCTACGGAAGGCATACTCCCTTCTCTAAACTCCATCTTCTTCAAAAACAGCCACCTCGACATTTCAGCATTTCTTCTTTTGAAAAGATGTTAATAATTAATAAAACCAAATTCTACTTCTGATGACAATTCACTCTCAAAGTGTTCAACATGTGTTCACTGGGTATAGAAGAGAACTTTAGAATAGGAAAAAAATGTTGAAACATCTGTTTTAATACCCACATTGAACAAACAAGGAAACTGCAGCTAGAGTGATCGGCTGGGTGGCTTGCAATGCCACCAGTGACCAGCCCAGAAAGCCACCTCGGATAGCTCACGCAGGGCTCTTGCTATTCTATCCCCAGCACAAAGCATATGACTAAAAAATAAGTTGTGAATCAGAACTATTCAGCCTGCAAAAATCCTAGCTGAGACCAGCTTCCCAGAATAGAAAAAGACAAGATCCCCCCATACGAGTAAAGTACAAACATTTTCATTTATTGAGGTCTATAATGAAAGAAACCTTTGACTCAAACAGCTTTAGGAAAAGATGCATGAACAAGAGTAAATCATGATTTTTTTCCCTTTGTTCATTCCTAATGCCAAAATCAGCACTCTCTGGGTTTCTGTAAATACAATTATACAAATATAAAGTCTACAAATTAAGACAATGTATTACAACCTACTCAGGCATTACCCCACTCAGAGCATGACGAAGAAACGAGAAATGCAACGTGAAAGGAGGGAAGGGGATCTGTAAAAGCTGATTTTGACATAAAGGCAAGACATTTTCTTTCTTTGTAACGTTAAATGGCAAAGGAAT
This sequence comes from Tursiops truncatus, assembly GCF_011762595.2. Taxonomy (NCBI): domain Eukaryota; kingdom Metazoa; phylum Chordata; class Mammalia; order Artiodactyla; family Delphinidae; genus Tursiops; species Tursiops truncatus. Next base: position 70,911,880 of record NC_047043.1, read on the forward strand.
AGAAAAGTAAGATATTTGTAGTTTAATACTTTTGTTGAAAACTTGGTGATTGGTTCTTAGCTATTTCAAACAAACTAGTAACCAGTCAATAGAGCAATAACAGGAACTTCCTTGTGGGAGAAAGAAATTATCTTTTTTAATGGAAAACAATGACTAGGTTTTTTGCACAGCCTGGATCCAATTATTAGCAACTCTAACGTTTTGGATTCCGATTACAAAAAAATTATGCCCAAATGACATTTGGCCAAAATGCAACCTCGCTTCAGATGTCTCAGGAGTCGAGTTGTGAATTAAATTCTAACTAAATGCTGAAGACTTACAAAGAAAATAATGACCAAGGGACAGGCATTGGCACGTGGGCCAAATATCTAGTCCCATGAAGAAAACAATAAGGTACTTTTAAGTTTTATAGGTAAGGATCCTCTTTCACAAAACCCCATATTAAATTAGAGATGCAAATACTTGTTTGCAGCTGACCGGAAAATTCTGAACTCTTGAATGTAATACAAGATCTACCAGGACCAAGAACATATATTAGAAATTAACTTTCTAACCTAAAGAAAGATCCCTTACACATGTCTTTACTTAGCTGAATTAAGTCTCATGGACTTGCAAGTCTTTCATGAGCATCATAGCATTTACCCGGAACATGTACACATCATGAACGTGAAATGTCTGAGTTTCCCATGTAAGTTCTCATCAGTTAACTTAAAGTACCCACGTCAGCAACTGCGGGCATGAACTTGACATCCATATTTGCATCTTAAAATTGTTAGATTGCATACGTGACCTCAAAAACCCTGCTTTAGCAGTGCTTATTCCAGAGGCCTCAATGTGACCTACAGCCCTTACTCATAACTCTCCAAGAGATGAATCAAATGTCAAGTCACTACATATGAATCAAGCTCCTTCTTGTCAACATTTTTACTTATAATTTATGGCTCATAAGGCTAAAATGCTCATAATTCTATATAATTACCTCCTAGGGCACAAAAGCAGATGCTAAGGCGGGTTCTACATGCTTAATCAGAAAAAAGCACGCCCACCTGCCCTTAGAAAACAATTCAGCCAGAAAAAGTCACACTTCTTGAGAGAAAGGGCCAAAGAGGTACTTGGATTCTAATTCCAGTTGGAATGACTTCTAATATTAATAGATATCAATTACTGAGTGCACACGGAAGGCTAGCTCCTGAGATGAGCAGTTATAAACATTACCTCATTTAAGTGTCAAAATGACGCTGAGGAAGAAGTTAATCTTTATTTCACATGATGAGAAAACTGAGGCTTGCCAAAGTGGAGTCACCTGCCATAGTTCACAGCTGATAGGTGGGGAACAAGGTGAGAACCCAGGCCTAAGTCAAAGATGGCCAGTTGGAGACCCCTGTGCCAATCTGAGACCGATTCACTCGGCCCACTCTGTGTTTGTGAAATTTTTTAAATAAATGCTATTTTTTTTAAATGTTAAATGTCCATACTGAAAAAAAATGCAAATTTCCCACTCTTCTTGGAAATCACATGCGGCTGTGCTCAGGGGACATCCCTCAAGACCACATCTGGAGGAGGTGGAATGGAGGAGCCAGTGCACCTCTAAGACCAGACGCAGGCGACCCAGTTTACCACAGTCCCTACCACTCCTGCACCTGGTACCTGCGCTCACTGTTCCCCTGCTGGGCCCTACAGGCATCTGCGTTTTTCTTAAGGATATGGCTATGTCCTGAGGAAATCAGGGGAGATCTCCACACACAGCTTCTCTCAACACTTTAGAGGACAACTGACCTGTTCGAGCTCCGAAATACTTGGGGTTGCTTAACTGAGACTGAGGTGCTTTAGCTCTGTGGACAAACCTGAGCAGGTTCAGAAAATCCCTCAACTCCAGGACCTGCAGTGTCCCTGATTAAGCACGACTGTGGAAGCTTTAGATCACTGAAAGGGCTCCATTCTTCGGCGGTCAAGCCGTTCACTTACTGTCATATCTGAAGGTGATGTTATGCAGCCCGCTGTTTCTGCTGGCCGGCCCCACTCCCTGTGGGAAAACAGGAGAACGTGAGAAGGAGTGAAGCCAATTTGCTTTTCCATCACAAATTCCCCACGGAGTCAAAACGCACACATGATCGCAGAGACCCAGGGTCATGCCAGTCACCAAGCAACATCCACGCTCTCCGTGTCCCCTCTGTCCCCCCACCCAGCTCCCTCTAGCCCAGGAGATTCTTAACTGCCAGGCCACAGGGATCAGGAGTACTCACGTCCCCTGAAACAATAGCAGCAGAGGCTGCTCTGCATTTGGGGGTTAAATAATAATTCATTAACAGTAAAACTGGGAGAGAGTGACCGTGAGCTGCCAGCTGGAACCCTTCCAGTTGGATCCACTTTGAGCACTGATTGGTTATAAAATTTGCCTACCAGACACTCTCATCCAAAAGCCCTATTAAGCCATAACAGATAGGCAATTCCTCAAGCCTAAGGAAACAGGTTTTTCATTCCAAGACCAGGAATGAGTGTGGGAATAAGCTGTTACTTTTAATGAGAAAAGTCTTCACTGCCTCCATACCTGTGCTTAGAGCATAGAAGGTGGATCATAGAAGAAGACTTTGAAACGTCTAACTCTAACTCTTAGGGGTGTGGCTTTTAGCCATCTGTACTCTTAACAGCAGGCATAACAACTCTGCCAGACCTCCCATTTTAATTACAGCATCCACAGAGGGAGCCCCGGAATCCTCCTGTTGGCCGCACCTTGTCCTGACCCACCACTTATCCATCATGGGAAAGAGCAGCTAAAGATCTCCCAACACTGGTTTAACTGTTTCTGTGATAATCTGCAAATGTGCCATTCAGCATTAATTGCAGAATTCTCCCCCAAAATGTTAATTCTTAAATGCTAAATGATGGGAAAATATTCTAACCACACAGCTGAAGTTTCCACCCAACAAGGGGGATGTTAGGGAAAACCATATGCTGGCAGTCTGGTATTTAATGGGCAATTGTTACACTAAGACACAATGTGCAGAACACTTCTGATGGAGCCCAGGGTCTCAGGTCACAACCCCGGCACATCCATATGTTACCAGCGTGTTCACGCTGCTTATCCTGAAGCCAGGCATACCCGCTGAAACTGTATCCCTGGGCTCAGATAAACATGGACCTTGGGAAAGCACAGCTGTGCAGAAAAGGATGGACACACATCATTCTAATTAAAGTGAGGAATAAGCAGTAACAGAAAATCTCAATCAACACGGGGCACTAGCCCCATGGTCTACTGGGGTTCCGTTCCCCTTCTTCCTGATTCACCTTCCTTCTCCAGCTGTCCTCCTTCCAGCCTCCCTTCCACACATACACAAGGTTCCAGAATTCCTCACCTGAACGGAAACACTTTGGAAAGTGTTATTACCTTATTAAAACCCTAAATGCCTCCATAACTGCTTAGGGACGGGGCCACAGTCTGTGTGACTGGAGGATGCCCAACTTACAGAGAGCCATGACCAGAGCAACACGACCAGCTGGGGACCAGGAAAGAGACGATGCAAAACCCGCACAATCCCTCAGTAATGCCCAAGGGGTGTGCCCCAAGCCACACCCTTCTCCTCCCATACAAACCCCCAGGATATAAATTCACTCACCATCTATTATGAGCCAGACATTATCCTAGGTACAGTGGTGAACACAACAGCCACTATCCCTGCCCTCAGGAGCGAAGTGGCTCATTCTTTCAAAGAACAGTAACTGGGTATGTGGATCACACGCAGGGCATACAGACAAATCTCAAGTCACACCCTGACCCTCACAAGAACTCTCAGTGTAGATGGCATACAAGGTCTCTGCAGCTAGGGTGAAAGGGCCAGCCATAAATAAGCATACAGTGTATGAAATGCCACATGCAGCGCCTCAGTAAGGATGAACCCAGGGTAAGAACACCACGTACTAGAAGCTGAAGAGAGGGAAGGATAACTGGGCTAGAATGGAGAGGAAAGGGGAGTCTCAGGGGAGGGAAACAAAAATGTAATCCAGGGGCCAAGGTAAGTACCTTAATCCTTCATCCTCTAGCTGGGACCAAGGGCAAACCACTTCACTCCACTGGGTGTGAATCTCCTCAACTGTTTTTATTAAAAGACAATTTGCATGACTTTCCTCTGAGAAGGGAGTTTGAGGAGGACACGTGAAGCCATGCAGAGGAAGCACTTTTCAAAAAGGAGATGCACTCCATTTAATAGCATGCTCCAAGGCGTGTAGGACTCTCGTGACCAATCACCTCGCTTGTAGGACTTTGTCAGCTTTTCATTTTGCTCTTGTTCGCCCTGTATTTCTACTGCAACATGTTTTTAACAGATATTCATTGGGCACTTGCCATGAATGCATTGTGGAAAGGAGCCCAAGACAGCGAGATGTGCTACAGCCTGTATACAAGAACCTAAATCACTCCAAATAAGGTCTCTGTGATGTATGTGGAGCTGCTCAGAAGCGGGCCCAGTGAGCTGGCCTCAAAGGACAGTGAGGCTTGCATATGGCATCCATTCACTACCGACTGAGCATCCCACCTTCATCCAAGCCCCAAAGAGCACTCAGCCATGAACCAGACCCGGGGCCTGACCTCAAGGAGCTCTGGTCACCAAGGTGATCTCCTAATGCGCAAATCTGTCCTCATTCGTCTGCTCCAAGCCCACCGCTGGCTCCCTGTACCTCCTAGACCATTCCTGACGTGGCCCCTGCCCACCTTCTCAATCACTCTCCTTCCGACCTTCCACCCCCGTCTGGGCCTGCATGACTGCTCAGCACATGTTCTGGAGACCTTCATATTCCCAGAATGCCCTTCCCATCACCCGGGGCCTGCTCCCCCGAGGGCTTCTCACCTTAGCCTAGCCTCTCTCACACTCCGTTCCTGACACATTAGTCTGCCTGCACTCTCACTTGATGGGAGCACAGGGATCCACCTCCACGATTTGACTGGCATGGCACTTCTGTGAATGTAGATGCAAAATGGTAACACTAATTCCACAGGAAATCAGAGACCATCCAAGGCTGATCTTGGAGCTTGGAAGCAAGAGGCACCATTGCAGGCACCAGCTCCTGTGTGTACTGTAAAGACTTTTCGCTCTTGGAAGTCGTCAAGTGCACAGCTTCTCAGCACATGCCTCAGACAGATGCTCCACGAGGCTGTCCTCAGCTCACACCTAAATAATGCTTCAGCTGCTCCAGAGCCCTCAGAAACCACCTGAGAAACAGTACGTCCAGGCTGGCTCACAGAACACTGGTTTTCTTTACACTTGGTGGTAGACAGAATAACAACCACCCCCCGCAACATGTCCACATCATAATCCCCAGAACCCATGAATATGTTACTTTACATAACAAAGGGGCTATGAGATTAAGTTTCACGATCTTGAGATGGGGAGAGTATTCTGAATTATCCAGGTGGGCCTAATATAATCACAAGGGTCCTTAGAAGAGGGAGAGAGGAAGGTCAGAGTCAGAGAAGGAGATGTGACAATGGAAACAGAAGGCAGAGAGACAGAGACAATGATTTAAAGATGCTATGCTACGGGTTTTGAAGATGGAGGAGCAACGCGGCCGGCCTCTAGATGCGGGAAAGGGCAAGGAATGGATTCTCCCCCAGAGCCTCCAGATGGAGCCAGACCTGCCAACACCTTGATTTTAACCCCGTAAGATTCATTTTGGAATTCTAATGTCAAGAACTGTAAGATAATAAATTTGTGGTGTTTTAAGCCACTAAGCGGGTGGTAATTTTTTATTACAGCAGCAATTGAAAGCAAATTACTTACACAATTTCAGTTGCCACATGGGATGAACGTCTCTCACACACACACACATGCGCACGCGTGTGGTTTATACGGCCGTTCTCCCCTCCCAGACCGAGGGCAGACTGATCACTTGCCACTGCGCTCTTCCACCCCACTCCCCGCTTCAGGCATACACGGAACACTGAACCATGACAGCTGCTGCTTGAGATTTTCCCGTCCTTGACAGAGGTTTCTGTGGGCTACTCTGGGGCTTATCTGGAGTAAAAGAGTGGTTAACAGAATGGGCTTTGGAGTTGCCAAAGGTGTGTTCAAATCGTCCACTTTCCAGCTGTGTGACCTTAGGCAAACTTCTCAACCTTTCTGAGCCTCATTCACCAGAGCTATAAAGTGTTTGAATCAAGCTTCCTGGAAAGGATTGGTGTGGGGACCATGTGAGATGACTGACATATATCAAGTGCTCTGCACATTTCCTGGCACATATTGAAACGGTTATTTCATAGGCAGTAATGGTTATGCTATGATTCCTGCCCTAATAAACATGGTGAGAGTTGTGCTACAAGGGGACACGTGAGATAGGCAGGGTGACGCTCACAGGAACTGGCATCTCCAGGTATGATCTGTCTCCAGCATCCAGACCTTGGGGGTACTGTGGGAGAAGAGGCAGCCGTGCAGGTCAGGGCAAGGTGGCAGAAGGCACCAACCACCAGACTAAGGACTGTGTTCTGCTGTTGGTCTTGGTGGGAACTGGGCAACCCAGGGACTCCATCTCTGCAAAGCACTCAGGTTGAACCAGATGGGGAGAAACTCAAGGCAAAGTGACCATGGTATTCCCCACAGTCCAGGGCCTAGCACATAGTCAGCCCTCGATAAATATCAGTTTTCTGTCAGAATGAATACATGCATAATTGAGCCAGGTAATATATCCAGAGAACCCAGGAGGGCCTAGCTTGGTGTGACAAGGTGACTTATGGGCTTACAATCAGGTCCCGCCATAAGGGAACACAGAGAAGGCAACTCACAAAGCTGGTCAACAGCTTCAGAAGCTGTTTCTTCAGGAAACAATTCCAAGCTCTTACCTACTACACCCGATTTGATATTTAATGAGCTGACAATTAAGAATACTTGCAAAAAAAAAAAGAATACTTGCTTATTGCCTGTTACTTAAAAAAATGCCAGTGCTGTAGCCTCAGGGTGTCACATTCTTGGTTAATTAACTACCCCCATTTGGTGCACTAACAGCAGCTTTTAATTTGTTCCAATGCGAGCTAAGAAGCTAGCCCCAGGTGCCTGGAGCTCAGCTGTGAACTCTCTATGGTGAGCAAGGAAGGAAGCAGCAAATGGGGACAGAAGAGAGAAAACATCTTTTACTCTGGAAAGGGGAAGGGGAGGATAACCCCTAAGTGCTCTAAAGAAATAAAATTCAAAAGGCAAAAACCCACACCATGCTCCACCCATATGGCAAAAAAGCAAAGGCCTGGACACAAAGACAGCCACAGAGCGGGAATCCCACACAGAGCTGCCAGCATCACCATGAGGGGCGTCAGATGGCCAATTTCCTGAGGGACCCTGGGGGGTTCTGGGCCATTTGAAGATACCAACTTGCCAGAGCAACATTTTCAATCCAGCTCCAAAACAGCTTAACTGCCATTTAGGAAAAATGCATTTTGTAAAGGACTGTGCTAATTATAGTGCCCCCTTTCCATGGAAGGTAAGCCAAACAGTAAGGCCTACACAAGACTGCTTTCAAATCAATTAAGGAACTTTCAGAAAGCTAGTAAAGTTTTAGTGAACTGAGATTGGGTGAGAATTTAAATAAGACCATTTGTCAGAAAGAACTGAAAGGATGGTTTGTTTTTAAAGGCACACCGACCAAGTAACTACTTCAAACGGTGGGCAACTCAAACGTCCTCTTTTCCATAACACTGCCTCCATCTTCGAGTTTCCAGTGTGTTAATGAGACTAAAAAGCAGACAGTTCTGTGAGGCTTGAAATGCATAGGGGGACTGATGTTTTTGCCTATGACCAGTAGACATCATGAGGGCTAGAGGCAGGACATGGGGTCCATTTACTTCGTGCAGGTTCAGATGGTTTCAGAAATGAAGGCAGATCCCACTTACTTCAGTTCAAACCTTTAGCTAAAAAAAAAAAAAAAAATCAGCCAAGGCAGAGAAGCCCCAGGTGAGGCAAGCCGAGGAGAATGCTGGCAAACCCAAAACACAAGGAAAATAAATCACAAAGCCAGCTTGGGCCCGATCTATCTACTCAAGATATTCACTCCACATTCCCAGGAAATGTTCTCTCTCACTCTCCATCTAGAAGCAACCAACTTCAGACATGCAGGGTGCCAGCCAGCTGTCTGCTTTGGGGAGGTGAGGTCTTGGATGTCTAGTGGGGAACACACAAGCTCTAGAGGAGTGCCAGTGGGTTCCCACCAGCAATTACCATGTCGGCCCCAAAAGACCTGGAGATCTTAAGTTAATTAGAGAGATTTGCTCGAGGAGGTAGGAAGTCACTACTCCAAAGCATCGCCTGTGCACCAGACCAAAGCCATAATCATGATTCATCTCTGACGTGCTGCTAATCATCACACACATGTTCCTAATTTCACGCTCTCCAAAGGAAAGCTGAAGGGACAATTGTTTCTGACCTCTAACATGGAGCCAACCTATGCCAAGTTACCATGTGTCCTGCTTATCAAACTGAAAGCTCTAGTTTTCATCTAAGCATCTTTTCACTATTCCACCCTCCTCCACGGTGCCCCCCCCAAGGAAATCCATTCACTAAAGACAAAGACGTGGTAGGGCATTTATATGAGTTGTTTCTCAGACAGTAATTTTTCTTTTCTTTTTTTAAAAATTGAGATACCATTGACATACAACACTGCGTAAGTTTAAAGTGTACAACGTGTTGATTTGATACATTTATGTACTGCAATATGATAGCAACTTTTCTACATGGTGGTGGCCTAAATGGAATTTAATACATTTTAATATATCCTTCCCTGCTGCAGACTTTATAATTTTCTTATTGCCTTGCCACTGGAGCATGCATATGCAGTTAAAGCCCAGATATCAAAACACACACACACACACACACACACACACACACACACGCCAACTTTTTTCCTGTGTTTAAAAACAAAACAAAGCTCTGTAGCCACCTTGGTTTTCACAAAGCAGAAGCCCAAGTACTTTTTCCAATGAGCCTGTTAAGGATCTGGGCTGTGTGTTCTCTCATGGCTGATACTCGCAAACAGACAGGATTTTTCCAATCCTCAAAATGTTAAAAGCAAGCTATAAAACATGCCTCTGGACGGAGAGCCAGACCTTTCCCCTCTCCTGCACACACCACTCCCATCCACACAAATGAGAACCTCATGTTAAAGAACTGGCATCTTTAAGGTAACAGTCAACCCATCTGCAGTTTCAAAAGCACACACAGACAACTCACAGACACAGATTAACTGGTCTTCTGTAAATACCGGATATGAAGAGGAAGCAAACAACCAACCACCCGAGAACAGACACAGCAAATCAGCTACCGGCTCCCTCTCACGTAGCAGTGAAGGTAGTTACGAAGACTTTGCTCCAGAAGCCCGAGAAAGTATCTTCCCGCGAGGGCAAAATAGTGATTAGACAACAGAGGAAAACTTAGAGCTATAAACATGATTGTTATGCCTAAACTCAGAGGAAATGTTTGGATCAAAACAAAACTACTAATAAAAAGCCTTAGGACCACACAGACATTGTGCACTGAATTGTGCTGACTTCAAATACTGCTTCCGAGGCTCCGGGATGGAGTCTCCAAATACTGTATCACATCTGGAATTCTGCTTTTACAGCATAAATGCCTGCAGAAATGGGGGACTGTGATGTTGCCATGGGGACCTAGCCTCCACCAGCTAGGCAGGTCCCCAGCATGCCCCACACATGTGCTTCCTTCAAGGTGGATTTCACATCTCTGGAAATTATGGAAGGCTGCCCTTTCAGGTTTTAATGCTAATCGAAACATCACAGGCTGCACTATAAAGCAAGGCGACCCCTTCTGTCAGCCTATTATTTCTGTCCACACGGTGGTCTTGGACAGAAAAACCTCCTTAAAATAACAGAGGGAAGCAGCAAGTCAACATTAGACCCCTTTTCATAAGTTACTTAAACTCTCCTGTCTCTGGCTGCAAAAATCCAAGTCAGTCAACCTGTGCTCAGGGCCACCCCCCATCGCTTGCCTCCGGGAGGGATCAAGCTCAGGCTCCCAGGCTGCTTTGCCCATTGCCGGAAATGAGCCATTAATGCCATCCCAGCAGTGCTCCTGCCAAGGCAGGATGTCTTCACTTTTAATTGTTGATGACCCCTTTGCTGTTAAGGGGAAAGGGTTTCTAGAACCCCTAGAAGAATCCTGTGAGAAACATTCCTCACCCAATTTCCCACAGAAACATTTCTTATACAATTTCGGGGCATTCCCAGAGCTCCCAGAGGCCACTGAGCGCTTTCCAGGCCCCAGGTCCAAAGCCACGTTTAGACACAAAGATTCCAGAGACGCCACATAGAAATGAGGGGGTGCATCTTGGCTTCCCCCCTTCCCTGGGATGCAACCCCTCCAACCAGCCCCTCCAGGTGTGGGTTCAGATATACACAAACAGAACACAACCCGCCTTGAGTGCTGGCAGGTGCCTCCCATCACTCCTGATCCTGCCATAGTCCTACCTCTCTAGGACCCCCAACTGGCTCAAAACAGTGGTAAAGACCCTCATCCCTCTTTTCCCTAGGAGCATTCTTCCATCAGTTCTGACTAGAATGTTCCAAGCCAAAACTCCACTGACCCTTCTGATACGTATCTGCCTCTTTGCAAGGTCTGGCCTTTCTCAGATTTCCTGGGGGAAAGGAGGGGAATCAGCTCACCCAGAGGTAAAGCAACAGTCACCAAGCCCCACGGGCAGATTGAGGGGACTCAGGCCTTCTGGTCCTCAGCCCTGTGACCTCCCGATCCAACACTTCCACCTAGTCTGTTAGGTAACGCATCCCAAAATGTCCCCGAGATGCAGCTGCAGAGAGAGAGAGAGAGAGAGAGAGAGAGAGAGAGAGAGAGAGAGAGAGAGAGAGAGAGAGAGAGAGAGAGAGGGAGGGAGGGAGGGAGGGAGGGAGGGAGGGAGGGAGGGAGGGAGGGAGGGAGGGAGAGAGAGAGAGAGAGAGAGAGAGAGAGAGTGCGCGCGCGCGTGCGTGTGTGTGTGTGCGCGCCCAGCCACACAGGGTGAAAAAATAAAGGCACCAGGAAGTCAGCAGCGTGGCTCCAGGTGTTAACACTTACCGCATCCTGCCCAACCCCACCAGCTTGAGGCCGGCCGCCTGGGAGCCGGACACAGCAATTAGGCCCTTCCCGGGCTGGGCGCCTTTGTCCCCTTGCTACCATCATTAGTGTCTGACTTCCTGTGCACAACGCGGGTGGGGGTGGGGGGCAATCACCGGCTGACCGGGCAGGACATTAGACTTCCTTTGTCAAAGACCCTCAAATGTTAACAAGCAAGTGAACAAGCTTCTCCTCTGCCCCACCCCCCCCACTCCCAGCCACTCCTCCAGCTCACCAAACACTCCGGGGCAAGTCTCAACAGTCTTGGTTCCCCCCACTTGGGGGAATGTGAGTTCCTTGGGAGCAGTATCAAGTCTCCACGTCGATTTCCCAGAGCCGTTCCCCTACAAGCATGTCACTGGCATTTGCTGAGTACCTGACGGTTACCGGGGCCGTGTTACTTGTCCTGCGTTAACGAGGGTGAAAACGAACAACGATGACGGTGCTCGGACAACGTGAGACCCAGGCTGTTCGACGCTCAGCTCAGTCCCCCCCTAAGCACAGGTGTCCCATTCAAGTGTGCTCATGCGCTAAAGTGCAAGATGGTCTCAAGATGCAAGGATGTGCTGAAGGTTTGAGTAATATCACTGATCAGATCTGAAAATGGGGGAGCGTGAGTTGTTATATAGCTGCAACCCACATCCCTAAAAACCTCTCATTTACCCGTCATCCCTCCCAACAGAGGGCCCCAGCTTTTTCTGTGGGGACACAGATGTCTTTGAGGATTTGGTGAGAGCTGTGGCACACATGTACGCATGCAAATTCTTCAGGAGGTTTCAGCATTCCTGAAATCCACCCAGGCTCTCACCTGCCTGCCTTATTGATAGCATGATAGCTTAACACCAGGCATACAGAAGAAGTGGTTTAGTGACCCAAGGGAAACTGGCCATTAAAAAACAAGATTCAAATAGGGCACGAGGTGGTTGGAAGTAAGATCTCAGTTTTAAATAAAACTCCGAATTAATGTCTCAACTGTTATCCTTTGTGGGCAGTATTTATTACAACTCAGAAATTGAACAATTTGTCCAAGATATGTTGGGACTCATGAACTTCAGAAAGTAGGAGCATAAAAGGCAACCATTTCTGCTGTTAAACACAGGAGCCCATTAAGAGCTTCTATCACTTTTCGGACCACAGGTGACAACAGTCACATCTGCAATCAAGTCAGTTTTACTGAATTTTGTTTTAAAAAAATAAACTGCAGTGTGGTTAATTCTTACTCTTTTTTTCCTCCCTTTGCTGAATGGGAAGGAACATACTCGTGGTGTCCAGAAGATGGAGAAAACAGCTGAGTTTCCCACTTCTGCTCAACTGCTTCTTCCTGTCTGTCGTGTCTGTTGTCAGCACACAAAATTAGGTCACGTTTGGGATACATTCTTAAATATTTGCCCAAGAACCACTATGGAGGATAATCTGAAACTCCAGTTTTCCAGGGACTTCCCTGGTGGCACAGTGGTTAAGAATCCACCTGCCAGTGCAGCGGACACGGGTTCGATCAGGAAGATCCCACATGCCGCCGAGCAGCGAAGCCCGTGCGCCACAACTACTGAAGCCCACGTGCCTAGAGACCGTGCTCCGCAACAAGAGAAGCCACTGCAATGAGAAGCCCACACACCACGAGGATGAGTAGCCCCCGCTCACCGCAACGATAGAAAGCCCACACGCAGCAGTGAAGACCCAACGCAGCCAAAAATAAATTAATTTAAAAAAATTTTTTTAAGTTTTTAAAAAAATAAAACTGCAGTTTTCCAAAATGAAGAATTATCTACGACTTTGACTTCTGCTCCAGACATACCAAAACTCATTCAAGCTTCAAAAATTAGATGTTGGTAACAGCAGAGAAAGGACACTATCACTTCCATGATGCCAAGTCCCCCACAAGCTTATTTACATGAACCCAACAAGTTTCAAAGAGTAAATCATTTCACCTTCGGCTGTGATTTTTACCTTTTGCCAAACCAATTTTTAAATAGTAGGTAATCGGAAGGATATATTCCAATGCTAATGGTCCTTGCAACTTTAAGTCTCCCTACTTCTTGGATGGAAGCCAGCAGTCTGCCCTTAAACTATAAGCAATAAATCCAGAAGACTCTCTTTCCTAATTTCCCAATGATACCACATGGAATTCCCATTAAAGCACTCACATGCAAACACACACACAACGACATACCAATTAAATCACTGTATGATTTTAGGCCAGGAAATAATTGTGTTTGCCAAAAACTATTCAGCTTGGTTTTTATTTCCTTGAACAGCTAAAATGTCATTCTGGGAAGGAGGGCAAAGAATAAAGTGAAAATGAAGTATCAATGTCTTGGTGGATTTCAGATTAAGGTAAATGTTCCCTGTGGGTGAAGGAGAGAGTGCAGAGTTCCCAGGAATGAAGAGTTCCCTGTACTACCTCCCCAGGGACTCCTGGCATAGATTGGTAGAGAGGTAAATTAGCAAATTCATATGAGGCAGGCAGGGCAAATGGAACAGCAGGTAGGTGCACACTTCCTTTCTGATGAAGTGGCCCTGGTGGCGGATTCCTACTCCCCCAAGGGGTTGAGGCAAGCAAATGGCACACATAACCTTCCTCCTTGACCTGTCAACAGGAAGAAATCAATGCACCTTGTCCCTTCATTAGCCTTCCCATGGAGAAGTGTTTACAAAATCAAAGCAATATGGTGGAAATCAGTTAGAAGCCTGTAACATTTTATCATGAAGTTAGGGTGAAACAGAGACTTACCAGAAAAAATTAAAAGCAGTGATTAGGTATTTTTAAGAAAGGGAATTCCCTGGCAGTCCAGTGGTTAGGACTCCGCACTTCCACTGCAGGGGACACGGGTTCAATCCCTGGTCAGGGAACTAAGATCCTACAAGCCGCGAGGCATGGCCAAATTAATTAATTAATTAAAAAGAGAGGTCCAAAGGTTCTGGCTAAAATGATTTCAAACTGAGCAGCTGGGTGGATGTGAGGCCAAGCTGTCAGGCTTTGTGGGACATGGAGCCACGTCAGTCACAGGAGCACTGAGGAAAAGTCCCACACAGGCACAGCCGGCTCAGGTACCAAGTCCTGTCTACCACTTCCCCAACTGTCCGTGAGGAGTGCAATATTCAGTGGTTCTCAAAAACAGAGAACCCTAACGGTGGGTTTTCAAGTTTCTAGGAAAATAGTGGGCTTTTCTTTGAAAGAGGCTTTATTACTTTTGTAAATATAACAAGTTCAAGGCAAAGGAAATTTAAGTACAGAGAAGAATATGAAAATCCTCTCTAGTCAACATTATTGTACTATATACTTCAAAACTGCTAAGAGACTAGATGTTCAATATTCTTACTCCAAAAAAAGAAATGATAATTATGGACGTGACAGAGGTATCAGTTAAAGCTACTGTAAATCATACTACAATATAAATGTATCAAGTCAACAGGCCGTGTACCGTAAACTTATGCAGTGTTATATGTCAATTATCAATATATCTCAATAAAACGAAAAGCACCCCCCAAACTCCTCCCCTCCCCATCACTTTGAAGACTCTTCCAAACGATCTCTGTTACATGTATCACATGGACTCTGACTTGACATAAGTTAGATCCTAATACACAGACCATTTCTTCTGATAAATCGCTACCAGCTAATGCAGTTCCTTTTGGGAGAGCCATGTGGGACCAATGGGATAAACAGGAAAAAGATCCTAATGAGGTAAAAATTAGGGCCATTGGGCCAAATTCTTTCTAAGGGTCCACCCAGCTCTAATTAGCCATTATTAAAAAGTAGTAAAGCAGGCCCTTTCACCTGTTCTAAAGCCAGTTGTGTATGTGGAAAAGGCAATAAGGCAGATGCAGCAAGAAGGTGACACACACACATGTTCATATTTTGGTAGGTTGCCTGTTGGCCTTGGTTCCCTAAATGTTGCCCTATAAGGTAACCAAATTACTATGCTTTATCCTGTATGTTTAAAAGAAAATTACACAAATTTAGGGGATTTTATGATTAGATGGCTGGTCTCATGTGAATAACAGAACTGTGTACATTAAAAGGAAGTGCTGGTGGCACCTTCCCTGGTGGCGCAGTGTTTAAGAATCCACCTGCCAATGCAGGGGACATGGGTTTGAGCCCTGGTCCAGGAAGATTTCACATGCCGCAGAGCAACTAAGCCCGTGCGCCACAACTACTGAGCCTGCACTCTAGAGCCCGCGAGCCACAACTACTGAGCTCGTGGGCCACAACTGCTGAAGCCAGGGCACCTAGAGCCCGTGCTCTGCAACAAGAGAAACCACGACAATGAGAAGCCCACGCACCACAACGAAGAGTAGCCCCCGCATGCCACAACTAGAGAAAAGCCTGCGCGCAGCAACGAAGACCCAACACAGCCATAAATAAATAAATAAATGTATTTAAAAAAAAAAAAAAAGGCAATGCTGGCAAATCCAGGAAGCGGTTGACAACAGCTTCATCAGGCGTGGTAGTCACATTACAGCCACGCGGAAACCTTGGAGCTTCAACTGTTCAGAGTCGGGGTGGCTGGGAGAACACCAGTGTGGGCAGATTCTACAGAGCACGCTGAGGAGATAAAATCATTCGCTATGTAATCTCCATTTTGTGATTAGAATCACAACACCCGTGTAGTGTGAAGGAGAAAGAATGATCTCTGCCTCAAAAACTTAGCTCAAGCCCCAGAATTTATCAGCAGAGGTATGCTTTACACTGGGAAGGCCATTTTGAGTGATGGAGAATAAGGCTCCTCCAGGAGTTTACAATTTGTTTTGGAAAACAAGGTTAAAAGAAAGATGAAATTAGAGTCAATGGTGTTACACCTTATGGAATGAATATGCTAAGTTATGCAATCGAGCTCCAAATCACAGGAGCCCAGAGAAAGGGAAGTGAACAGAAGGCTCACCAGAGACCAGAGAAGTGTCTTCACAGAGGAGGCAGGTCTCTGGCTGGACCCTAGGGCATGTCGAGCTCTGGGGTGGGTGGGGATGGGGAGATGACCCTCTTCAAGCAGATGCAGACATAGGAGCATGTGGCTGCATGGTAAACATTCAATAAATGGCCCTTAGGCCTCAGGGATGATGTGGAGCCTCCCTCACCAGCCAGAGCGAACACTGGCAAGCTGGAGTAACTGACCCCACACCCTCATCCCTTCCGTGTTAAACACCCCAAATGAATGGGCGCTGTAGGGCTGGGATGGGCAAGTGGGCTGAGTTTTGCATGTGTTGCATCTTGGAGTTTGGCAAGACCTGAACAGAGTGATCCTTACGGAGGTGAGCACAGCCTGAGGCGGCAGGCAGGAGTGCAGGGGAGGGGTCTCCAATCCAGGCCAAGGTAGCAGTGGGCTAGGCTCGGGGTAGAGAGGAGCAAAGAAACAGGCAGTGAAACAGCAGCTTCCAAAGATGAACCGAAAGGATCAGAGAGTTAATCAAAGGGAGGAGTCAGATCCCAGGGCCTGCAGACCGGAGGTGCCACCGACAAAAGCGGAAGGATTAAAGCTGGGGGTCTCATTACACAGTCCTCTTATTTTCAAAATGGGCCACATTCCCTGCCCCTAATACAGATGGAAGGCACTTAAGAAGGAGGAAAGGGAGTCCTGAGCACCACCCACTTCCAATTTCCACCTATCTTCCCTCCGTGACCAAAAATGTCACTAACTTTTGGAATTAGTGCCACAGACGCCCAAGGTGGGAGTCTACATCTCCACCTCTCTAATCTTCCCCAGTCATTCTCACCCACCTTGACTTTCCTGTCTACACTTGGGGTAAACCAGGGCCATGCTCCCAGGCGGAGCTCACTAATAGTAAAGACAGAAAGAAGACGACTCAGAAATAAAGGCCCTTTGTTAGCTTTTTCCAACTCTCCATCAAAGTTCCTAAAGATCAGATTCACTACAAACAATCTTTACAAATCTGACCTTGGCACAAATGGACAGATGCTATGTGATTCCTCTTACATAAGGTACCCAGCATGGTCAACCTCATGGAGACAGAATGTGAAATAAGCGGTTTGCCAGGGGCTGGGGGAGGGGGAAATGGGTTTAGAGTTTCAGTTTAGGAAGATAAAAGTTCTAGACATGGATGGTGGTGATGGCTGTAAAACAATGTGAATGGACTTAATGCCACCAAACTAAACACTTTAAAATGGTTAAAATGGAAAATTTTATGTAATGCATATTTTACCACAATTTTTTTAAAAGGGGAAAAAAGGAAACAAGGATTTTGAGCAGGAAAGTAACAGTAATAAAACAGTGTTGTAGCCACGTCTGTAGGAAGAAATAGGAAGGTGGACACCTGGAGGCAGGAGAGGCGGCAACTACAGGTGTGAGGTGAGAAGGATGGCGATGGTGGGGAGATGATGAAACGACGGGTCTGAGAGGCATTTTTAAGAAACTATGGCAGGACTTCATGACAAATGTGATACAGAGGTGATGATGGAATGCAAAGGTAACTTGAAGGCTCCTCTTTTGGGAACCCGGAAGATTAGTGATTTTACAGCAATAAAGAGAACCCTGGGGAAGGAGTCTTTTCTATTTTAAGAAAAAAACTTAGTGAGGGTGAGGTGACGACAGGGAATCTTCTACATAATACCGTATTTTTTTGGCAATACAGGATTAGAAGGCAGGAAGTCATGCATGAGGTCAAGCTACAGAACCTTAAGGACAGATGGGCTAATTAAGAGGAGGTATAAAAAAGAACAAAGGGCCAAGAATTGGGCTTTGTGGGACTATCCACATTTAGAGCCTGTGAGAAGGAAAAGAAGATAGAAAAAGTGAGGCTGGCAAAGTAGAAGAGGAACCAGGAAAGACCATTAGGCAAAGGAGAATGAAACAGAATTTAAAAAAAGAACGTCAAATAGGTTTCATGTAAAAGAATGTCAAGATGGATATTTTCAGCATGAAAACCACCTTTTTGATTATACAAATCCCTGAGCAAATAATAATATTGATGGCTCATTTAGAATAGCTCCTCCATATAAATAAATTCCCATGTCTTTTGCTGCTATTCAGATCCATCCCCCGGTTTTCTATAAAATTAGGAAGCATATTGGGCTTCCCTGGTGGCGTAGTGGTTAAGAATCCTGCCAATGCAGGGGACACGAGTTCGAGCCCTGGTCTGGGAAGATCCCACATGCCTCAGAGCAACTAAACCCATGCGCCACAACTACTGATCCTGCACTTTAGAGCCCGCAAGCCACAACTACTGAGCCTGCATGCCACAACTACTGAAGCCCGCATGCCTAGAGCCAGTGCTCCGCAACGAGAGAAAGCCCGCGCGCAGCAACGAAGACCCAATGCAGCCAAAAATAAATAAATAAAGTAGGAAGCATATTATAAGTACTATCTAAAGGAAGTCTTTTCATATGTTTGAAAACTTAAAAACAAGTGACATTAGCACTGGAAAAGGCGTTGAAAAGATTCTGGTTCACTGTCAGACTTTTGTGTACAGGATCAGAGCTTTACATCCTGCCAGGACAGCCGTCCAATCTCCCATGTTATCACGGAGAAGAGCACAGGGACCCTGAGTCATGACGCTCCCCAATTTCTGCTCAGCACTTTACAGTTTGAGCCACTGTTAAATTAGTAAAACCTTTTGGCAGTTTTTTGAAACAATGCTATCTGAAAAATGTAGAGGCAACCAACACTCAGGTCTTTTTTTAACCAAATACTGCTAACCAACTGACCTAATAGCTAGGATTCAGAATAAACGACAACTGCCCAGAATTCAACACGAAATAAAAAAGTTCAAAAGATAAGCTAGAACTCAAAGTTATCAAATTAGATTTCAGTTCAGGCAAACTCTTTTTGTCCAAAATTCCTGGAAAGGGTAAGTTTTTGCACAAAGGCACAAATACAAATATTAATTTTCAGACCATCCTGTTTTGGACATTATTCATCACTTGTGGCCGTTTGACAGGCGCACATCCATATCACTGCCAGGCTTAATTGTGCATCAATTTTGGCTTTGTGGCTAACAACCTTTTCCCCAAAAGTAAGGGAATAAAGCTGAAATGTGGTTATCTCTGAACTTTGATTCATCTCTGAGAAGAGGCCTGCAGGAATATTACACCTCTTGAGTTTATTTCCAGACACCCAGAACAGTCTGGAGAAAGGCATATTCTAGGAAACAGTAACTACCACACTGGTTAAATGCTTATCACTAATGAACATTTATTGGGTAGTAACAGAACTGTGACCCTTATAACTTAACCATACTACACTCATGTCTTCCTGAAGGTACAGCTTCAATTCACAAGCATAATTTTTAAGGGCATAAAAAAGAACTTTCCAGCTCACCAACATAGCAAATACCTCTCTATCTCGTCTTTAAAAGTTTCACACTGTTTTGAAATTCTCCCCATACTTGAAGAACCCCATACCAACATCTTGTTGACTGATATTAAAGAATGACTAGCCTCACTCTCTTAGCAACAATAACCTTCTAGAAGATTTGCCTAAGAAGAAAACAAACACTATCTGATAAAGGAAAGAGATTCCATTGCAGACCTCTGGGTTCTCAGACCTGGAACATTATAATCTGATTGTACCTACATGGCATTCACCAAGAGGGCACTGCATGGTAGCGAGAGCAGAACAGAAGAACCAGAGCTATGAGCACCCCTGCCGCAACACTCTTACTGCCACAGAAAGCGGAAAAAGTAATTTCAAATGGGACACGTGGAGTCCTTACTCCTCCCTTCCCCACTCCCACCAAAAATAACCAATCATAAACTTTTAGCACCTCTCAAGGACTTCAAGAGAGACAAGAGGAGAATGTGTTGGCCTGGCTAAGGACCCTCACATCAGTGCAACTTCTTTCTTTACAGATTTATTAAAATATGCAAGCACAGTACTTATAAACAAAGGAGTCATTTCAGTTTTTGCTTGGAAAGATGGGAGCCAATACATTCCTTCTGGGAATTCAGGGTAACGGCTTTACAAAAACAGTGTCCAGATGTGCTTAAAAATTCAGTCTGTTTCTTCTTTTGGGGCAGACTGGAGGGAGAAACAAAGGGTGGGAGAGTCATTGTATTAAAAATTGAAAAGGTTATTGGGCTTTTTTGGCTCGCACGCTAACCTGCCCTCTGCTGACAAACCACACAGGAGCACCTGAGGCAGGACCATCGGGGCATCCCTCCCGCGAAGGCTGCAGGGAGGTAGCACCGGGCCGACCACAGTGTGAGCCTGGGGACCTTCTCTAACTTCCAGAATGTCCTGAATGGCAGACGGTTCCACCAGGTGGTGATAAAATGGGGGGGAGAGACTCTGAAAGCCAAAGATTCTCAAGTGAAAATCAAGCATTTTTGTATCAAAACCACCACCCTTGGGACAAACCTTCATTAAAAAAAAAAAATTCTCAGACTTTCCTGGCAGTCCAGGGGTTAAGACTCCAGCCCACCACTGCAGGGGGCGTGGGTTCGATCCCTGGTCGGGGAACTAAGATCCCTGCATGCTTAGGGGCACCGCCAAGAAAAAATGAATTCTTTTAACTGAAATGTTTTGTCAACATCAAATGCCAGTTTTAGCCTGGAATCTTTGCTGAGATTTGAAGCTTCCTCAACCCAATGGTTTCATTCCCAGAGTCCTTTTTAAACCACAGAGAGATTTAAATAGGTAGTCTGTTATAAAGTGTTTCGTCGTTTTCAGAGGGGTTGTAGCTGCCTCTGGGTTCTAAGGGTAAATGAGTGTTTCAAGCACAGAAAAAATAAGGGAGACAGAGAGTGAGACGTATATTATGAATAAAAAGATAATCCTAATAATAGTTTACATTATCACAAGGCAAAGTTTATGCGAGCAGCTAAGCTCCCTTTCAAAGTAGAGGGCAGCTGCTGGTAGGCGGAGGAAAATGGTATGTCAGAAATGTGACCAACCTTCAAGTTTAACTCTGCTGTCAGCCACCGCTTCCCTCCGCCACCTTACAACGCCCTGGGGGCGGTGGCGGGATCCTTTTGGAAGTGTGTTGTTTGCAAAGGCACGGAACTGTCTCAGTGCTAGACACACTTCATCTCCACTGTTCCTGGACAATCCTGACAGGGCCAAGTCACCCCGGTCAGGTGACCCCACCAGACAGGCGGCCCTGGGGGGGGAGCCCTCCCACTGCCTCCCAGGAGTCAGGGGAACATGTCCAGGATGAACAGTCTTAGTCCCCAGAGGCTGCCAGGAACCCTATGGGAAGTAGATCGGGGCTCAGAGGCTGTGCTTACATGCAGATGTGCCAAGTCACTAAGATCCTCCAGGCATCACACACTCCCCAGAACGCTGACCCCACATAAACCCCTTTACCCAAAGCGCTAATGTGCGTAAGTTGAGTATCTGTACTCAGTAGGATAATCCAGCCCTTATTCACAGAGCACCCAGGATGTGCAGAGTGCAGGACTAGGACACGGGGAAGGGTCTAAGAGTGACTGGGATGGGGGCCAGTGCCCAGGAAGTGACATTCAGGTGGAAGGGACACCCCTGTGCTACCTGAAGACTAGGTGAGGGGGCACCTTTGGGCAGCGGCCAGCTTCACATTTCCAAATGAGAACAGTGGTACATCTCAAGCCACTTATTTGAAGCTAAACATTTCTATACTTACAGGGGGCGGGAGGCGCATCAGAACAGGAGAAACAGTCCCTGCGATTTATCTCCTTTTCAATTTCCATAGATAGAAATCCCATTTCAAGATGTTTTCACCCAGCCAAGAGCGTTCTGCAAAGGTTGAAGCTTCATCCAGCCCAGAGCAGAAGAAAGGGGAAAAGCTCCCAGTAAGGAGCAGATCCCAAGGAGACCACCCCCTGCCTCCTATCCCACCCCACCTCCCAGCCTCACTGCATCAAAGCACATGAATGCGCTCAGTGAGGAACCAGCTGGTGGCACCGGGAGACCCTCAAAGGTGCTTGCAACCATAAAGGAATGGCCGTCCAGGCCAGTGTCCTTCCGGCAGGGTACCACAAGCTATAGGCCACAGGACGGAACCATCAATTTCATGGGGTGTTGGTCAAGGTTCAGGGAAGGTGTTCACAACCAAGCTTTACTTGGGGTGAGGGTATTTAGAGGTACAAGCTGCACGTATCACGCACACCTCAGTCCTTTCTGCAGGGGATTAAGACACTGCTTGCTCTGTTACTGCTGCAGGTGGAGGTGCTGGTTTAAAACCACCCAGTGCCTTCCCAGGGCACCTGGCTAAGCTCAGAGCTTCTGGAGGGCATGATCCCTGGAGATAAGGCTCTTCATCAAGAAAGCTTTCTCCATGCCCTCAAGCTGCAGGCCCTCTGGTCTCTGCATGGGTGACCTCTTCCCCAGCCTCTCACCATCACTTCCCCCTCTGGCTTGTGTCACAGACCCCTCTGGAGGTGACCAGCTTCCTGACAGCCTATCAAGCATTCTTGCCTCCTTGCCTGCCAGTCAGCGTCTTTAAGCAGAGGTTCCTTGTGTTGCCCTTATAAACTGGTAACTTCAGCCTAATGCAGAAAAAAAAAAAAAAGAGCTTACTGAGCATTAAATGCTACTTCTTCCACTCTCCTGAAATGTTCTTATCGTATCCAAGGAACAGTCACCCAGGACCCACTAAAGCAATACCACTTCAACCTGGGCAGGTGGCAATCACTCAGGATGACAGCACCTAGACGGAAACCCGGGGGACAGCAACCCCTGGGTGAGGGATGGGTGTGTATGTGTATCGCTATTTTAACCTGTTTAGCTTTCCTAATAAGAAGACAACTAGGTATAAAATAAATAAGATACAAGGGTGTAATGTACAGCACAGGGAATATAACCAGTATTTTACAATAACTTTAAATGGAGTATAATCTATAAAAATATCGAATCACTAGGTTGCAGACCTGAAACTAATATAAAATTGTAAATCAACTATACTTCAATTCAAAATCAAGACAGCTTGGTGCAAATGGGGGTGAAAGGGAAACAAAATTAATCTCTCAGCCCTGCAATTACCCACATGCAGATTTTCTGCCAAACCAACTATTTCTTATCTCTGGTCAGTTTTTATCTGCAGCTGCCTTTCTCCCGCCCCTGCCACCACCGTGCACATACCCGAATCCTCTCTTGCCCCTGACAGTCACTGACAGAGTGGTCCAGGCCTCCGGGACTGTCAACACCCTGATGTAATTCAGGGCTCATGGGGAGTCTGAGGCAGTGCTCTTGTTTATGGATTCAGTGATTGATTGGACCCTAACAGCTCCTGGCCCAGAAGACTAAATAGGTTGAAAGCAATCATTAACGGTAGTGTAATGTTGAAAAAAAACAAGAGACGCAAGGGGGCCTTTGGCCATGTGGACAAGAGCACGGGAAATGTGAAGGATGGAGGCAGATAGACACACTAGGCACCTCTGGGTAAACACCAGTACAGGCAAATCACAATGACAGTGGAGCCGATGCGGCGGGCACACTTGGTAGAAATAAAGCAATCTGTGTACGAATATTTTTTTTTTTTGGCCACACCACGCAGCTTGTGGGCTCTTAGTTCCCTGACCAGGGATCGGACCCGTACCCTCGGCAATCAAAGTATCTTAACCACTGGAACGCCAGGGAATTCTCAGTGTACAAATCTTTAAAAAAAAAAACAAAACCTATGCGGAGGACAGACACTTTACTTTTATTAGAGAAAGATCTGCAAAAATGGCCACAGGCTGGGTGTTTTTTCTCGAGACAGATCAAAAACAGGACACCCAGGTGCAAGAGGCAAGAGTCCAGATGGAAACTGACGGGACCGACTTAATAAGGAAGTGGAATGGGTAGGATAGAAAAATTATCCTCCGAGTTAAAACTTCAAGTTATCTCAATATAAACAATTCTTAAATTCTTAAGAATAATTCTAGTCTGATTGTCCCATTTTATAGGTAAAGAAACTGAGAGTCAGAGGGGTCACCTGCCCTGTCCACAGTCACACTCAGCTGGCCTGGGATGCCCTCATCTCACAGGTCACACTGATGTAAATGAGACCATCTAACAGAGTGGCTTCTAGCCCAAGATCAGGATTTGCAAAAGCTGCAGTAAAACAGGATTCATATATATTCTATTCACAGGAAATGTGTGATCAATCCAAAATCAACCTTGGAAAATCTATTTCTGAAGAAAGGTTCGCTAGCCAAATTACTGGTACAAATAGGATTCCCATGATAATGTTTAGATTCAACTATTTTCATAATATGCTATTAAGTGCAAAAGAGTCACTCAATCAATATTCTGATTTTAAAACCCTCATTTACTCACTTAAACATCTTCCCTAATACTTTTACTGAGCAGCATTTCATCCACACCTCACATTAATACCACCAGACTTAAAAGCACTAAAACTTACTCAGAAGGTAAATCACCAGGTGGAAAGATTCAGTCCCTCTCTAATAAACCCAGAATGAAACAAGTATAAGGTACAACTCAAATAACAAAGTGTAAATAAAAATTATAAATGTCAATATTTTTTAGGATGTGGAAAAATGAGCACACTTATTAACGGACAGCCGTCTGCCACCAATCATTATAAGTAGTTACTATGTGGACAGGCACAGAGCTAAATGTTTTAAAGACAGTAACTTACTTAAGTCTCAGAACAATGCTGGGAGATAAACTATTATTGACTCATTTTACAGGTGAAGAAATTTGCCCAAGGTCACAATAAATGATAGCAAATGGTACAGCTGGGATTTGTGGACCAAATTTACCCTCTTCTCAAAACACAATTCTTTGTAGTAAATTGGCCCAGTCATTATACAGGCAGGTTGGTAAACGTGTTGTAAGAGCTATAAAACCTTTGCCCCAGTAATTACACTTTGGGAAACACTATATATGCCAAGGAAACAAACCAAAATGGTGAGGTGGGACAGGAAACCAATCTGCATGAAGATATTCATAGCAGCATTAATAACAGCAATAACTTGGAAATAGCCCAAGTGCTTCATCTGTGGGGGAGAGGGGTAGTAAAAGGGGCAGAGGCACACAATATGAAAATATCATATGACCACTAAGAGCAACAAGTCTGTAAACTATGTAAAAACATGGAAATATCTTCAGAAAACAAATATAAATAAGAAAGATAATAATAACCATTAAAAATAGTGATTACAACTCTACATCAAAATGTTTCTGTATTCAAGAATGGAAGAAACAGCATTTAATGCTCATTCAGTTTTGTTTTTTTTTTTGCATTAGGTTGAAGTTACCAAATTATAAAGGCAACACAAGGATACTCCGCTTAAAGATGCTATGATTCAGAATGTCCTTCTCTTCCTGATCTAAAGATGTGAAGTTTTCATATAAAAATAAAAGAATAGCTCTTCTAATTTTAAAGCCCCTTCTTTAAAAAAAATAAGTCCGCCCTCAGGCTTTCAAGTAAGCCCTACTCTAATATTAACAAAACCTACTAATTTATAAAAACCCATAGCTCATGAATTTTTTTTTTGTTAGTCATTTAGCAAATTTATTTAAGGACAAATATGTTGACAAACTGGAACATTATTTCTGTCACCATTTGGTCTGCACTAATAAAAGGCCACACTTTCAGAATCTCACTCTTTTATAAATGCATTTGGAAAAGTAACGCTATTTAAGATGGCATAAGTCCATGGGGGTGGGGACGTAGGTTTAAGAGTGTCTGAACATATGCCCAGATGGAGGCCATGTGCTCCATGCCTAAGTGGGAGGTTTGTGCCCAGTTGCCTTTTCATAACATCTCATTCCCCAAAGGGGAGCAGAATATGCCCACACAGGTTCTTCACCACACCCCGTCTAGGTTGGCAGGGGGACCCAGCAAACCCTCAGCCCAGCCACAAGTACCCCCTAACCCTGTCCACACATCGCTCCCCTGAACCCTCCAATGGCTTCCTGTATATCATGTCACCTCAGGGGAACAGAAGTACAATTAAAGAACATACTAACTAACTACTTTTAAGATGAACGAGGTTGGGAAGTTGGGGAAGGAAGTGGCCCACAGTTGGCACCCTCTGACTTCTGCGCTAGGGGAAGAAAAGCTGACTCCTCCACTTGGCAAGATTGTTCTCTGCCTGGACCCATCTCACACCACTCTTCTTTCCAAGGTTCCTTTTTCCTCTGTCCTTACCAACCCACGCTGCTGGCCCACGTGCCCATTTTGCTCTCTACTTGGGATGACTTACTATTGTCCCTCAAGCATAAAGAGCTCTTTATGGGCTCTGTATGCACCTGGCACAGAGCCAAAGCCCCCCCCCCAGTATGGCAATGCTTGCCTCTAAGGCAAACTGTCCAATAGGGCAGCCTCGAGCCATGTGTAGCTATTTAAACTTAACTTGAGTAAATTTAAAATTCAGTCCCACAATTGTGCTGGCCACATCTCAGCCACCATGGTTAATAGCTACTGAACTGGCCAGTGCAGGGAAGAACATGTCCATCGTCACAGGAAGTTTTACTGGAGGACCTCCTTACCTGCCTCTGCAATTCCAGGTGGCGTTCTCCCACAGCTGGACGACCCTTCCCACCTGACACCTTGGGGATAGCTCAGTTTCACGCAAGCAGCATTTTTTTTTACACGTAAATATGGACGTTTTTGGTGTACAGTTCCACGAGTTTATACATATATAAATGTATAATTAGATGTGTAAATGTGTACATCGCTGTAGCTACCATCACAGTCAGCACACAGAACAGTTCCACCATCCCCCCAAAATTCCCTTGTACTGCCCCCTTTGTAGTGAAACCCTTCATCCACCCCCAAAACCCCGGCAACCACCCATCTGGCAGCTTTTTTAAAAACTCAGATTCCTGGCCTTCCCCTGGAAATCCCACTTAAGCAGGTCTGGGGTGAATCCCGGAATTTCTCACCTCCACGCCCCCTCCCAAGAATGTTCCTCCGGTGATTCTGGAGTTCAGCCAAGTTTGGTAACCTCTGGGGTAAAGGCCGAACCCTAGTTTAATTATCTGCAAAGCGCTCGCTGGTATCTAGTCTTGCTTTCTTCCCACCCCCATGAGTTGCTTTGTTGCACATGGTAGACACGGCTGGGTGCTGGGAAGGCAGGGCAAGTTCGCTGCTGGGGGCACAGGCAAGGTAAGAACTTTGTGGCTCTCGTAGTATCTGGCAGAGAGAGGCCTCTCTGAGGCACATGGCCTCCCATCCTAATCCCTTCCTGGCTCTTTGTGTCATGGAATCCTCATCTGGAAAAAAAGGAACCACATCAGAAATAATCGTCTACCTCCGAAGCTCAGTGGAAGTGATGATTTACATAACACGTTCAAAGGCACTGGGCAGCCAGGATGAAAGGTACCTTGTCCCGGATATATCACCACCACCCATGGCTGCCTCTGAATGGAACGTTCCTCACCCTGTTTACTTGATGGCTGTGGGGGAATCAGGACTCAAGTTACAATAAAATTGCAGCCTTTAAAAAGAAAAAAAATCACAATGTTTTTTCCTCCTAAATTCGTGATCTCAAGGGCAGGGTACCAAATTCCATCTTTAAAGAGGAATTCGGAAGAGTCAGCATCATCTCAGAAAACCTCCTCTGCTCAGAAAGTAAATAATTACAAGGAGGGTCAACACTCGAGTCTAGCCATTCTCCCGCACTTGTTCCTGCTCTGCTGACGATTCCTGGAAAACACTTTGAAAAGTTTTAAGATGATCAAAGGAAAAGAATGGCCAACCCAAGAAATGCTATCGTTTAACATCACATGTTTATTTAGCCCCACCAAGCCAAAGAGAGAAGATTGTTTGAAAGGGAGAGAATGCCTGCTTAATCAACTAAAAATGCATTCATTACTATGCTATTCACCGCGGCTTTCCTGAAATCAGACACTTTTGCCCCTAGACCGTAAGATTGAAGCGATTTGAAATGAAAATATTTCCTGTCCACTGCTTGCCAGTTTCTAGCCCCAGAGTGATATAACAGATGACATCCAGTACAATAAATGCTTTTATTAACCATAAATTTGAGACTGCTTTAGGGATTTGAAGTGTTGGGTTTCATGCTGAAAAAATGTAATGTTATCCACAGACCATCAGTGAGTAACAAAAACAGAGGCACAGGTTATGCTACTTTGATCAAATTATGGCCAAAACAAAAAAATCGTCTTTTGCATTTTAAATAGTAGTTGCATTCAGGGCATATCTTCAAGGAGCACCACAATAGTTTAATCATATGTCTTAGAGAGTTTAATGGAAATTCATCCTGAGTGCAGATTTATAGAACCAGCAGCTTCTGTTAAACAGAAAGGAAACTGAAAAGTGTTATAAGGCTAAGTGAGCTGAAAAATTCAAATACTAAAATGGGACCCCAAAATCAGGTTTTCTCAACCTCAGCACTACTGACATTTTGGGCTATTACTGGAAAAGGCTGACTTGTGCATTTGGGGGTGTTTAGCAGCATCCCTGGTTCCTACCCAGGAAATGCCAGTAGCAAACCTCCTCCCAGTTGTGACAACCAAAAGTGTCTCCAGAGATTCCCCAATCACCCCCAATTGAGAACTATTGCTCTAAATCAAATTCTAAGCCTGCTTAGCAAGTGCTGCCTGATTTCTCTTTTTCTAAAGAAAATGTCAGAGCCCAGGGAGTCTCACAGCCTCAGCTCCCTGCCCCAGGACTGCCCTCTACACAGAAATGTTTATCCCTGAGTGAGTTCTGAACTCAAAAGCACTCTACACTCCCTCTCCCACCAAAACTGACAGTAGAAGAGCCATGGAAACAAGAACCCTCTCCTCGAGCAGGGTAGACTAGACTAAGCAAAGGCAGCCCGCCGCCCTCTCCCGAGGCGCACCCTGGCCCATCCTTGGTGCCCTGCGTGTACCCCGGCACAGCATCCCTACCAGCATCCCGATCGCTGCTTTTCTGGCCTTCTGCTGTCAGGCCACGGAGGCGACCGTGGATTCGGTGCCAGAAAATAAAATGAAAAGCGGGGTTGAACCTCTGCAGTCCATTCTCTGGACGCTGAATGTCCCGCTATTACATCTCGGCATGACATTTCACGGCCAGCAGGGGAGGAAGCCTGGTCCTGAAAGCTGAACAAACGACTGGTGCACAGGCCCTCCCGCGCCCTCACCGGCTCCCTGCACTTATGAATAAAAGATGCAGGGCTTGTCTCTGTCGTCTCCCTGGTACCTTGGGAGAATAACAACTTGTCACTTTTTGACGTTTTAACTTACTTTGAAAAATAATCAATATTAACTTGCTGAGTCTTTGGGCTTTAAATCTGGGGTAGGGACAAATAAAAGAAAGAAAAGGCATGCCATGAGGTAGAAGACAGTAATTCAAGTTAAACGAATGAAACTCTGTTAAGGGTCTCTAATAAAATAATTTAGGCAATACACAATCATAGAAGGAGAAGACTGGAAATTGAGGACATGTTTTGAGTGAAGCGGCCTTTTCTGGAAATAAAGTTCATTGTTTTCTTAGCACAAAGGAAAGAAGTGGCTGAGTTTGGGTGTGAGGGAGCACTCAACCGTAAACCTGCCCCGGCCAAGGGGAGGTTATAATAGGAACTCATTCCTGGTCGGTCGCTGAGGGCGACATCTACAACTGTTTGCAAAAAGCCCTGGTGAACAGCAAAAGCCTTAAGCATTCTTGGGATCCAGCACTCCCAATTTTGAGAGCACAACTGATTTCAAATCGTCTTCAAGGAAATAAGTTAAATTACAGGATAGCACAAATGACACCCTGCAGTTTCTTTGGACGTTCAGTAAAGTAAAAGGAAAGCCCTACTGTAAAGCACTGTGTTTTTAAAAAAGACAAATAACACAAGACCAAACTGGGTTAAATCATTAGAAAGGTCTCTATGTACAATTTCAAGTAGAAAAAACATATTTTGCTCTTTGCTAAAACTGCACCTATATTTGTTACCTATTGATACCTAAAATCCAACAATGTCACACTCTCACCTTTAGAGGGATCTTGCCAAAATATTTAACTTGACCCTAATCACGAGGAAACAATCAGAAATCCAAGTTGTGTGACTGTCTATACCACAAGTGACCTTGACTCTTCAGATGTATATGTTATAAAGGATCAAAAAGAAGTGGAGGGACTCCTTTAGATTAAAGGAAACTAAAGAGACAGGAGGTGTCTATAAGCAGTGAGTGGCCCTTGTCTGAATCCTGGAAGGTGATTCAGAAAGAAATCATGAAGGATATTTAGGAGTACAGCTGAGGTACGTGAGGCAAAGCACTGGTGACTCTAGGCTAAGGGGAAATAGGTGCTCACCCCACTGTTCTTTCAACTTTTCTATAGGTTTGAAATTTTCAGAATCTAAAATATAGGGGAGAGAGTAAAGTGAAGCCCCAGGTATAGCTGACTGGCTGCCTGCTGGCCTGGGTGGGGGCTGGGCAGCAACAGCTTCATCTCCCTGTTTCAGAAAATGTACACCCCAAAGTATAAAGTCTCAATACAGAATAGATTCAGGATTAAAAATAATTTTTTTTAAAAAATTTATTTTTTTATTTTTGGCTGCATTTGGTCTTTGTTGCTGCGTGTGGGCTTTCTCTAGTTGCAGCGAGCGGGGGCTACTCTTCGTTGCAGCGCGCAGGCTTCTCATTGCGGTGGCTTCTTTTGCTGTGGAGCACAGGCTCCAGGCACGCGGGCTTCAGTAGCTGTGGCACTCAGGCTCAGCAGTTGTGTATCGCGGGCCCTAGAGCGCAGGCTCAGTAGTTGTGGCGCACGGGCTTAGTTGCTCCGCGGCATTTGGGATCTTCCCGGACCAGGGCTCGAACCCGTGTCCCCTGCATTGGCAGGCGGATTCTTAACCACTGCGCCACCAGGGAAGTCCCTAAAATAAATTTTTAAAACCCACAGTAGTGTAACTTATTATTCACTTAACTGGGTAGTGGTTGAGGGGGTATGTACACATAGCAGACATTTAAGACATTTATGTTTCTGCTTTTTAAAAAGGCATAGGTCCTTTTTTTTCCCCCAAAAGGCAATAGTTTATTTATTTATGGCTGCGTTGGGTCTTCGTTGCTGTGCGTGGGTTCTCTCGAGTTGCGGTGCGCAGGCTTCTCACTGTGGTGGCTTATCTTGTTGCAGAGCACGGGCTCTAGGCACTGGGCTTCAGTAGCTGTGGCATGCGGGCTCCATAGTGCAGGCTCAGTAGTTGTGGCGCACGGGCTTAGTTGCTCCATGGCATGCATGATCTTCCCAGACCATGGCTTGAACCCGTGTCTCCTGCATTGGCAGGCAGATTCTTAACCATTGCGCCACCAGGGAAGCTCTCAAGGAACAGGTCCTTTTAAAACCCCTTTATGCCTTTCCCTAAAACTCTTCTGCAATTTATCATTCTCTTTCTCCTCTTATCAGAATTCCTACTAATTTAAAAACTTTTTAGAATGGCTCTTTAAAACTCTCCTGCCTTCCACCCAAACTCTCCCCCATTATCTACCCCAATCTTTTTTTAATGAGATAAAAGCAATGATTACCCTAATCTCCAACTTGAAAACTGTGCACTTAAAGGGAAAAAAAAAAAAAAGTGTGACCCTTTAAGTAAAAGGAAGAAAGCTCAGTAGATGGGAAATGTGCTCAAGTGAAAAGATGTTGGGATAGAATTTCTGTGTCTCAAGCTTCAAAACCCAGGGAGGAGAACAATGAGGCAGCCTGCGTGTCCAGAGCAGCCCTGAGAGACCTGGTTGGCAGTCACCTTGGGCGCGCCAGATACTCGGAACCCACCACTCCAGCCCCCCACTGCAGCAGTCTTCAGGCAGCACAACCAGATGTTACATTTTCTCTGCTTAATTTTGGTAAAACTCCATGACCTCTTTCTCAAATTAAAAAGGCAATGCTATTTTTTTAAACCACAGGAGCTATCTTTAGTGAACCCTTCTAAGGATTTCATTAATTCATAGCCAGCCAACCAGGACTTTTCCCACAGTCTCCCACAAAAAAGCCCGGGAAGTCACTGATTGCTTGGCTGGATCTGAATATGAGCAGAGGTAAGATCAGAAATATCTAGTTCCTCCCACAGGGAGGCAAGGCATGAAAATCAAAGCTGGGCAAAACCTCATTACCACAGCTGGCCGGCAAACCCACAGCCCTGGAAAGGCGGCAAAGAGCATCTTTGATTCTGGATGGACCCTCGAGTGACTTCAGAAAATGAAAGGCATTCACAACCAGAGGGGACCGAAAGAAAATGAGACCTGTATCTCTGTTAAAAAGACCAAGCTGTCATACCACCTAAGGGCTGCTGCCAGGAAGTAAGAGTCATTTCATTCACTTTGTGTCGTAAAGTCCAAAACCAAGATGCTTAGTTAGCGCTTAGCAGTCATTTTTTACATTTTTTTCATCCACAGTGCAGCGCAACCTGGACAGTCCAAACATCCTCTCTTCAAGCAACCAACACTCTGCAAACTGTGATTCCCATCCAGTACCAGCCCTAACCACTGCCTCTCTCATTCCCTGGGAATCTGTCCTGCAGCCTAGCAGTTGGCCAGTATGAGGACACAGTGCCAATAAACTGTGATGTGAATGAAGGCGAGCCTATTTTTATGCTACTCTCAGCATCTAATGCCACATGATGCACCAATGTTAACAAAACATAAGTAAAACCAACTATACTTCAATAAAAATAAAATTTTTTAAAAAAATAGAACATAGGTAACTATAGAACTTCAGAGGAAACTGTCATTACAATTGCTCGCCTTACATGTCACCTCCTCAGAGAGGCCACCGAGCTCACCCGCTCTCATCACCCCATTTTAATTTCCTTCAGAGCACTTAGTCACACGTAGGGAGAAACGACCATGTGCCGCCACTCATC
Organism: Tursiops truncatus; assembly: GCF_011762595.2. NCBI lineage: Eukaryota > Metazoa > Chordata > Mammalia > Artiodactyla > Delphinidae > Tursiops > Tursiops truncatus. The sequence continues at coordinate 70,944,649 of NC_047043.1, forward strand.
TCCTGGTGCAGCAGGGAACGAAGCAGATCAAGGACCTGCCGCCAGGGAGCTGATAGTGCACTGAGGGAGATGCACGGACAGACAAGAAAACACTCTTGTGCGTTTCATGGTAAAAAAATTTTGTGGAGAAAACTCAAGTGAAGAAAAGAGGTGAGCGAGACAGCAGCGGTTGCTATGTTAAATAGAGCAGGTCTGGTAGTTTGTTATCCTATTTGTCTCCCTTACTACAATCTAAGCTCCAGAAACCAGGCCTCACACATAGAAAACGCCAAATACTCACGGAATGAAGGCTTGGCTGCTGAGGGTCACTCCTATCAAGCCATTCATCTGCTGGAGAAACCTTCCAAGCCTCACCATCCCTGACAAGTACAGGTAGGCAAAATTCAAGGCACCCCTTTATCTAGTCCCAGCCTCCGTCTTCAGCCGTCTTGTTTCCACTGCCTCCAATGAGCCACCCTCCTCCAGCTTTACCCGCATTTTTCTTTTTGTTTTTTTCCTCTCTGTATTTTTTTTTTTTTTTTTGGCCGCGCCTTGCAGCTTGCAGGATCTCAGTTCCCCAGCCAGGGATGGAAACCGGGCCCCACAGTGGAAGTGCCGAGTCCTAACCACTGGACCGCCAGGGAATTCGCACCCACATCTCTCCTTCTGCCCAAACTGTCCCCACCTCCTGGTTCCACTCACCAGAGGCCACACTCAAAGTCCCCCCAGTGAGGCCAGTCTTCTTCAGCCATCTGATCCCTCCCTCTAAGCCTCCTCTGAACCATCCAAATTAAGTGTCTTCTTCATAAGCAAATCAAGATTCCCCTTCTTCGCTGCATCACTGCAAAAGACTGAATGCATCCCACTAAATCTGGAGGCATGATGGGGCGAGTCTGACTTTACTAAATGTAGGCTTCCTGGCAAAGGTGAAATTCACACAGGGAGCCTAGGGGGCTTTGTGGAGAAGCCTCCTGGGGAAAGGCGGGCCTCCTCCAAAGCAGGGGAAACTGAGGCAAAGCAAGTAGCCAGAGTTACTGGGAACCAACTGAGACGTGGGATAAAAAGCCAGAGTTCCAAAGGTGGGCGCCCAGCAGCACCTCGGACATCTGCTCCGTACCACCCTGCTTCTCACACTGGCCAGTGCATAAAATGCAATGTTCTGGGATGAGGGGCAGCAGGAACCGTGGTTCATGCTCCTCTGGGAGGAGTGGACAAGGCAGAGCGAGGACGGGGAGTTGCCTTGCAGACCCGCCTGGATAGGAAGCCCCTACAGACGGGGGCCTGGTCCTTCTCCGCTTCGTGTTTTCCCAGAAAACGTAACTACAGTTTAACCACGGCCTGACACGGGAGCTGCTCTTGCCTCCTCACACCAAGTAAGTCTTTGCGAACTTCAGATATCGAGCAGTCACAACAAATCCTAACCATGCGAGGGCCTGGGCCCCACCCAGAGCAAATGTTCCCCCTCCAGAGGATGGAGGCGATAAGCTGTCACTCAACAGGGACCATGCTCAGGCTGACTGCTCCTGCATTTGGTCCGGACTGCATTGTATTTTCCTCAGATAAAAGGGGAAGAAACCCTCTTCAGGAGAAGAGAAGCCAGAAATCACCTGGACAGAATAAAATCACAGAGAACCACATGGCGCATCTCAGGAAAATGTACCTCTTCTTTACAAGGAAACCCTCCCTCTATCCCCATCAGCCCTCCCACTGGCAAGTAAAACAGTTCAGCTCAGAACAGAAGTCTGGGGCCACAGCCAGCATTTTTTAAAGGGTTACCATTCATTGGGGGGAAAATCTACAAAACTGACAAAACAGAACACTTGGAAAAACTCCTAGTTTTTAAGGGAATAAAGGACTTTCAAAATCTAAAAACGTTATAGTTAAAGCCTAATCCCTTATGATTTCAAAAGGATTCATTTGAAGTATTCATTTAATGTGTGAAAGGTAAATATCCATCTGAACATTTTAATTAATGTTACCAATTTCCATTCTCTTTTCAAAGTCACTGCTTCAATTTTATAGGCATTTCTGATAAGTTCAAGCAAGCTCCCCTACAATGTAGTAATTTTAATGAAAAGCCTCATGGTTAATGCCTATTAGATGAGGTTTGGAATGAAGAAACATACAATAAAATTATCATTTATTAAACTTCCCACAATACCTGCCATCTGTCCTGCCGTTTCAACTTTTAATGTACCAGCCTTATGCAAATAAGACATTAGGTTTACTATAAAACAAATTCTTCTTAAAAGTGCATAGTAAAGGTAGTTTGCATTTACCCTATTAAATCACACAATTTACAGGCCAACTTCCGTTTTAGAAGAGAATTACATGTGTGTTCACATCACATCTTTATTTTGTCATCCATCCAGTGATTTGTTGAGGACAGCTGGTACCTATTAAGTCCCCCCTTTAAATGTTGTAGCCTTAATTAGCTACATCCACCTTCCCCCAACATTTCCAAACAAGGAACCAAAGAAAAGGAAAGCTGTTTTTATCATGGATGGTTTAAACAATGGAGTTGCAAATGTTAAAATAATAATCTTGGGCTTCCCTGGTGGTGCAGTGGTTAAGAATCCACCTTCCAGCGCAGGGGACTCAGGTTCGAGCCCTGGTCCGGGAAGATCCCACATGCCACGGAGCAACTAAGCCCCTGCGCCACAACTACTGAGCCTGCTCTCTAGAGCCCACGAGCCACAACTACTGAAGCCTGCGTGCTTAGAGCTCCTCAACAAGAGAAACCACCGCAACGAGACGCCCGCGCACCCCAACAAAGAACAGCCCCCGCTCGCCACAACTAGAGAAAGCCCGCATGCAGCAACAAAGACCCAACGCAGCCAAAAATAAATAAAAATATAATAAATAAATCTTAAAAATGTAATACTCTTCATTAGAGACTAACTAGTTATTCCATTTTTAGGCCCCTTCAGAAGAAACAGGGTACAGATGGAGTTTAAATGTCATGTCAGTCTTTGTTACTTAGGTAATTTTTCAATTGTTCAATTTTTAGTTTCATGCCTCATGTTAATAATTAAACCGTTCCCAGATACTGCTCGGGAAGGCATGAGGGACAGTCTTCCCAGATATATTGTTGGTATTATTTAAGCTATAAACGTTTTACTTGGGCTTCTGAACACGTGAGAACAAGCAGACAGAATCTGCAAGCAGAGAATAAGCCAAGTATGGTTTTCTATGAATAGACATCATGCTCTTCCCAGACACTGAAGAGTCCTCAACTCACACAATGAGAAATTCAGGTGATCAAATCGCTTTAACCTGCCGTATGTAGATGAAATACACACTAATTTGGTTACAATTTAGGCTTTCCTTCTTAAAAAAAAAAAAAAGCATTCAGGGCTTTAAGTGTGAATGACATCAACAGGCTAAATTCTGAGCAAGATAAGGAGCCATGTCAACGAATCCCCCGTAGATTGGGCTTCTTCTTAGAGACCTGCTCCAGCTTTAATCTGCAGTAAGACTATCTGTTTCAATAGGATGTGATCACTCCTGGGCTTGTGTCTTTTCAATCAGCCGGTGGCCCTGCCGGGTTTAGAGTGGCAGAGAGGAAGTGGCCTGTGGTTAAACAGAGGAAATACCAAGGCATTTTAATAGAGCAAATAGTCTACTTCCCACAGGGAAGAGCTTCAAAGGCCTCAGGCCCTGGAGGAGACAATGTGTTACGGGGCCATCAGTCACCTAATCGTGTGTCAGGCCCATTCAGAACATCCTTGCAGCCAAGACAAACACTGCCCAGGAGGACATTGCCTCCCAGCAGCCAGGCAAGTTGGGCTGCCTGGAGATGGGGCCTGTGGCACCAACACAGACAGGTCCCTTGGGCTTGCTGAGGGCAGAACCACCTCCAAATCTGGGCGAGATGTGAAACGGAAATGGTCTTGGCTGCCGGAGTAGGGTGGCAGGAGAGAGGTCTGCTCCAGAGGCGCTGTCCCCCACTCTAGCCAGTCAAGTTCTGGGGATACCTGAGCCCCTGCCTCAGCCCATTCTCTTACAAATTGAGGATGGGGGACCCAACCTTCCAGAAGCCTAAAAACCCATCCATCGGGGCAGACACAAGAGGCAGCAAGGAATGAAAGGAACAATTAATTGTTGACTGGGTGGCCCCAGCAGCAGCAGACATCTGCCGGGGCACGGTATGTGAAAAGTTCAGGGACTGATGAGGGAAAGACAGTTTGAAAACTTTTTTAAAAGAAAAAAAAAAAAAAAAACATTTTAGGCCAAATGAAGCATGAAAAATACTCAAATTAAAATAAAGACTTAAAAAAGCATTAGCTGTTCTTGCCTTTGTAAGGAAGCCACCTGTAAAGTTTGAATGGCTGAGTATATGATTTGGATCCTACCCTACTCTGCTGAGACTGTTTTCCAGACAGGCCCAGCTGTTCTGGGGAGGAACCCAGTGCAAGTGTCGGGTCCGCTTCACCCCCAGCCTCCTCTTTAACCCCAAGCCAGAGACACCCACCCAAAACGACTGGCTCCCCAGGTCCTCCTTCAGCCAGCCTCACCCCTGCCATTTTCCAGAGCTCGGACAAAGTCTCCACTTTACATTCTAAAAGTCCAGTGAAGTAATTTCAAGTCAAGCTGATTTTAAACGTTTAGAATGTGGCTTCCCGCCTCCTTCTTGTGACCACCGAAGCCCTGTCTCCTAAAGCAACGATTCTCACTGTTGAGAGCATCACAGGAACTTGTTAAAATGTCAGTTCCTGGGCCCCATCTCACTCCCATTCTGGCCCCATCGGCCTTGAATCTGCATTTTAACGCGCTCCCAAGACAATCCTGGTACTGGAAGCCCCTGGACTTCACTATGAGAAATCATGTTTGGAAGGAAATGGTGCCTCAGTCGGAACTTAGTTGCTGGTCTCATTCACCCAGCTGTATCCCCGAGTTAATAACTAGCACAATGCCCCAGGCACTGCAGGGGCTCCCGGTCCACTGGATGGATGGGGGAGGGGAGAGAAGGGAGGGCTGCTCAAGAAAGATGGACCCCAGCCAAAGGATTCCCAAATTAACATAGCAAAACAGGCTGGAAGAAAGCATCACACTTCTTATAAAAATGTTTCTCTGAAAATGTGTCAACCGGGGCTGACTCATTTTTAACGAAGAATTCTGTAAAAGACACAAGAGCATGTGTAACATGGACAACACGGCCACAGGACAGGCAGACCAGATGCAGCCTTGAGAGCCACGAGCTGCAAGTGAATGAAAACACATCCAATTCAGAATTAAATAAACATGGCTGGGCCCACAGCCAAGGAGAGTTCTTGGATTGGACTTTTATCAGGAACCTAAATTTTAATCAGCTGGAACTTCTTCTTTTCCAAGTACCACCCTATTCCTTCCTACCTTTAGAGATGAAGTATTTGCCTTAAATGGGAAACTTGCACTTCATTGTAAAGACGATGCCAGCATTCTGGCTTCCTGAATTCCTGAAGGAACAGACTTTGGTGGGGGAAGGGGGGAGGGGAGAGTAGAAATTGTGTTTCAGGGATAATAGACCAGGGAAGGTGTACCCCATCTAGGTAAGAAGGCAAGAAATGTTCCCTCCTCCTCCACTGCAGGAAAAGCCACTAAATAAAAACCTGTGGGAATAGATTCCTAATTTCTTGTTCCATAAATAGGCTTCTCAAACAACCAGCAAGGCAAGAGGAGGGGAAAAAACCTCAGTGCAAGTGACCAACATAAAGTTACCCATCACAAACAAAACCATTCCACTTCCAAGAAGCAAGCAGTTAAGACTCAGTGTAAATGAGAATGCTGGCCCCTCTGGAAGTTTTACAACTTGTTACTTCTTTGCGAAAATTGTATTTATTACTCAAAGAGCAACTTTACCTGGCAAGAGCCCTAAGAGACTTAAAAAAAAAAAAAAAAAAAAAAAACTAGTTGAGGAAGTGAGCCCACAATTCATTTCTAAAACACTGCACTGTGTTCAAGATGGTATCGGCCCCTTAATTGCCCCGCTAATAATGGGGAGGTTGTGAAATCTGACCACTTAGACCAGGCTGGCTCCTCCGAGAGCAGCCCCGAAGGGAGGGTTACAGCTGCTGAGGGTTAGCTGGCTCCAGTCACCTTGCAAGTCCTGGGAAAATACACATTCCTGCAGGGGCAAGAGTTCCTGGAACAACCTCTCCCTGGAGAGCCAGGGGGTCAATCGCTCAGCTCCTCTCCAGCACCCAGATCCTGCCCCTCCTGAGGGCTCACTTCTCTACCCTGCTGTGTCTCCAGCTTCTCAGGTTCTGTGTGACGTAGACCCACAGGAAGCCCTCTCTTGCTTGCGTCACACATCACCAACCCTTATTCTTATATGTTAACATAGCCCCAACTAGACTGTAAGCAACCTCAGTCAGCACTGAGACTAAGTACTATGGGCTGAACACCCACTAACTGGTAGGGGACTCGGACATGAATCAAATAGCCAAGTAACTGTACACCAGTACTTACTGGGCAGCCCTCTGACAGCGCAACTTCCGTAAAAACTTACCTAGGGAGGTAGAGGCAGAGGAGGCTTCCTGCAGGAAGTGATGCTGCAGCTGAGAGGGGAGGCTGAGATGTAAAGAGAAGGAACACAGGCGGGAGTAGCATGTACAAAAGCTCACTGCGGAGAAGACACTGGAGCTCACTGCTCTGATCGTGGCCCTTCCCCCACCCCCCTTCTTAAAATCGATCACTTCATACAGGATTTAGCAGGAAGGCTGCAGGGTCTACTTGGGTTCAGCCAAGATTTACAGGGCCCCAGGCTCTGAGCTCACCAACACAAGGTTAAGCGTCTGGCTAAAGAAACTACTCTGAAGACACAGATGTGAACAAATACTGATGATGTAGTCTGGTGAGAACCAAAGGCAAGGACCTGCAGGAGAAGGCGAAGCAAGGGGAATGGCATTCAGAGGGCTTCCTTGAGGAGGCATCATCTGAGCTGAGTCTTAGGCCAAGCAGGGGGTTCTCAGGGGAGGAAAAGCTATCCCAGGAGCAGGGAAAAAGCATGCCTCGGCAACAAGAAGGGCACAGGAGTTAGGGAGCAGGGTGGGAGGGCCAGGGGCTAGAGTTGGAAAGGTGAGTATGTAAGGCAGGTGGACAAGCTGGGTCAGGGAAAGCTGGTGGCTCCATCAGATGCATCAAAAGACCAGGAGGGAAGGAGCCACGCGTCAGCTTGGGAAGAGCCTAGAGTACAGGAGATGGCCCTGAGGCTTCCATGCTCATTCAGAAAGCAGGTGAAGATGACCCCAAGGAAAGGACTGTGAGGCCAAGGTAGGAGCTGTTGAGAAGGTCACCCCCAGCATGAATGTGAAGCCACTGGGATGAGGGCCCCCATTAATCCTGTGGGTGTGCAGGTTTAGGGGCGAACACATTCCCACAGAGAGCACAAAACCGCCAGCTTGGCTCCTCTGGGGCCCGGCTATACCCACAGCATTAAAACTTCACAAGGTCTGTGCACTGACACGTGATGCCACCTGGGCAAGTGCAGAAAAACAGCAAATTGGGCTGATCCACCTAGGCCGGCTTATGAAAATTCAGAATAAAATATCTGTGATGCTGTTATTCAAAAGCCAACACACCAGTTTAGATCCAGAAAATTTAGGATTGGTAAGTCAACATGGGAAAGCCTTAAGGAAAACTTTTTGATCTAAAAACTGAGGAAAACTTGGTATCTATTGAAAAAAAAAATAAAACCCAAGAATAGTGGTATTTTTACTAAAATGGGACAGAGTAAGAAAATGTGATGTTTACTCAAATCGGAAGATTACATTCACTATGGGGTTGGTGAGAGGGTGGGTTATAGCTGTCTATAGCACAGCTATTGGGTTTGAAGACATTTCAGCTACTTGGTTCATACCTCGTTTTCTGCACTGTGTTTCTCTGAATGCGGGGCAAGTGAGTTGGAGGCACCAGCCTGTGCCCCTAAAGGGATATCAGGTTCTAGGCCTCAACTGCTTGAGGTCGTTCAGAGCACCCCACAAGAGGTGGGTGGACGTTGTTCTAAGAGAACTACCCCATACCCATCCCTCAGAGCAGTAGTGCTAGGGAAACTAGGAAATCTCATTTACTCCTGTTTTCCAGGTGAAGAAATTGAGGCTCATGGCTGCCCAGAAGAGCCAAGGTCATGTCCATGGCTGCCTGAGTGCAAACCGGTGTCCCCTCCACAAGGCTGAAGGCCGTGAGTGCCCTGACACCAGGCTGGTCCTGGCTTGGGTGGGAGGGGTGCTGGGCAGATGGACACAGTCTCCAGGTCCTCTGGCCGCCCAAGCCCAGGAGCCCTGATAGAAACTCGGGACGGCAGCGTCCCCGCGCACACCCCCCTCCCCATGTCCCATCGCCCAGATGGCATCGAAGAAGCGCTGGGTTAGGGGCAGAGGGCTCCAAGCACAGGACAAAGTCGGTGCATCCCTCCAGTCTCGTCTCGGGCATCTGCCCGAGGGGACAAGCTCATTCCTCCCTTTGGCCACGAAAAATATCCTCAACTCAAGCTGGATGGCGGTGGAGGTGGGGGGGAGGTCATCCGTGAGACCGTTCGAAGGGCTGGATACGGGAGCAAAATTTACCAGCAAGTCAGGAGTCTGAGGTGGGGGTGAAAGTGGGGTAAGACGGCCTGGCCCAGAAGGAACAAAGCGGCTCCGAAAGAGGGGGGCGCACCCCTCCCCAGCACTCAGGGTCCCCTGCCTGGCAATCCCGGGCTTTTGCAGAGTTTTGGACCGGAGGTCCGAAAGAAGACCCCCACTCCCGCACCAAAGCGCCCCCCATGCGAACAGCTCGGAGGATCCCAGCCCGGGGCCCTGTGCCCTGAGAGGGAGGAGGTCCCGGGCCTGGAACAAAGGGTGGGGCGCCCTACTCCTGCCCCACGCCGGGCGTCCCTCTCGCCCGCCCTCCTGGAGCCGGACCCCGGCCAGTGGCCGCGCCTCATTAGCAACACAAAGCCGGGGTCGAGCGGCCTCTTTCAACCCAGCCGAGGCAGGCAGACAAGCGACCCGGGAGGGACGCAGGAGGGCGGGAGCAGCGGGGTCCCAGCCCCACCGCGCACTCTGCGGAGAGCAGACAAGTCGACGCGGGCGCCACTGCCCGCGAGCACCTGTGCCCCCGCGCTTTGGGGGACAGCAAGAAACTCGCTGTCCTCTCCTTACCCTCCAGCCACAGGTGTCGGCGCCCCGCGTTCTGCTGGAGCCGCCTGCAGCCACTGCCAGCTGGGAGCCGTTGAGGCAGGCGTTGACTGTGAAGAAGACAGAGCAGAGCTGCAGCCACGGGGCCATGGCCGTGCGCTCACCCAGCCCGGCCCTACTCTGCTCCCCGGCCGCCTGCCGCTGGCCAGCCCGGAGTGGGCGGTGGCGCTGGCGGCAGCGGCAGAGCTGGCGGCACCACCGAGCATGCGCTGCGGGCCCTCGCCCCGCCCCTTCTCTCCGGGGCCCGCCCCTAGCCTCGACCCTCAGGTTTTGGCCCCGCCCCCTAGGTCGGGCTCTTCCTCTTGGCCCCGCCCCGACCTCTAAGCCACGCCCGCACAGCCCGTCTCCGAGTGACTTTGAGAAGCCGACAGCTGCAGTTTTTTCCCTTCACCTGAGAGGTCTTTTTTTTTTTTAATCCAAGGATTTTTCCACGTAATGCCTGCTCCCTGCAAAACTCGGGAAAACAAACCAAAAAAATGATAATAATAGTTAAAATAATAATTTACAAGTGCCTACTATTTGCCAGTCCTCTTCTTGAATCCTCTCAAACACACCTGAAAGTGTCAGTAGTATTGTTATCCCAGTTTTCAGCGCAGAAAAGCTAGGGTAATGTGGTGGTTAGAGAAATCCTGGCTGGGACCTCGGACAAATGACTTGCTCTGTCCCCATTATTGTTCCCTCCCCCTGTAAACTGGAATAACAGAGAAAGTGTCTTAGTCTGGGGAGGATTCTACTGGTTAACGCATAAAAAGCATTCAACAAGTGCTACAATCTACTGTTAACTGACTTGCATAAAGTCACACAGCTGGCACCTGCCAGATCTGAGATTCAAATCCAGATTGGCAAAAACAATACTCTTAACCATTACACTTGTCAAACTTACTCTTGTGAAGTGGGTAGTACCTCTGTTTGGGAAAGGAAGCTGAGGCTGGGAGTGAAGTAGCCAAGATCATCCAACTTCCCCACAAGCCCCTTCCCCCTTTGACTTGTCTCTGTGCTCTTGAATCCCACCTCTTCACCCTTCTCCATTGCCTTATCCCTCATCTATGCCACCACCTCCTCCACAACAGCTTCCAAAGGGCTTTTCTTGCTTGCTCTTTTGTCCCAAATACAATGCATTTCTGCACCTTGGATCCAGAGTGATCTCCAAAAAGGTGTCAGACCACTGCCTTCTCCTGATTAAAAATCTCCTGCAGTGGCTTTTATTCAATGGCCTTTAGAATAAAATCTGCAATAACCTCCTCCTCTCCCATGTTATCTCTTCCTACTCTGCCTTCACTACTTGGCTCCAGCTACACTGATCTCCCCGCTCAACCTCAACTTGGTTTTCTTGTCTCAGTCAACCTTGAAGACTCTCACCTTTGCCAGTCCAACAAGGCAGCCTCCTCTACATGACTCTCTCCTTCCAGGGCCTAGAATCCCCTCCCTCTCCTGTCTGCCTGGCCTACATGTGGTGATAGACAGCTCAGCTGCTACTAACACTGAGTTCCTGTATTTTCCATTGTGGCTCTGCACACCCTACCCATACCTTGTACTTAAACTCTCTGCAGAGGCAGAGGTGGCCCAAGCTTAGCAAGCTACCCTTGTGGAGACAGTAATGCTAGCAGAAGTCCTGGTGATTGGCTTCGGAACCAGGGAGCAGAGCCTGCTTCCCTTGAACTACAGAAGCTGGAAGTGGGAGACAGTGGTTGCCCAAACCCGTCCTCCCTTTCTCGCTGCCAGAGAAAGGGAGGACGGGTTCCCCAAACAACAACTGGTGGTCCAGTGGGTAAGACTCTGCACTCCCAATGCAGGGGGCCCGGGGTTCGATCCCTGGTCTGGGAACTAGATCCCGCCCGCATGCCACAACTAAGAGCCCGCATGCCGCAACTAAAAGATTCCGCACTCCACAACAAAGATCCCACGTGCCACAGCTAAGACCCGGCGCAGCCAAAATAATAAATAAATACATAAATAAATAAATATATTTTTAAAAATCCACCAGAACACCCAGGTGCTGAGATTTCCTGTTGACGTGCACCATTGGACAGGAAATGTTTTATTTTTTCATCTCATCACCAGGATATTCAGGAATTCAGCCAAACCCAGCATCACTGCTTTGGTCATCTAGAAGAACCAGGATCCACAGAAGGCTGCCTGCAGGGTAACCTTCTCTGAATAGACCTCACGCGGTACGTTGCTCCTGTGGGGAAGCTGTAGACTCTATGCTCTGGTGCCTTCCAGACCTCTGCCCATCCTCCCTGACTCCCCTCTGGATCATTCCCAACCCCCACAGCCGGGAGCTGGGGATGTCAGAGGTATGGCTACGAATGTCAGGAGTGCCAGGGGCTGAAATGAGGCCAGGACCACATGGGTGTTGGTGAAGCACCCGGGAAACCAGGAGACTACCTGCTCCTTAGGCTCTTTAATCTCTATGACATTCCAGCCTAGACATGGGCCATAATTTATTCACCAATCCCCTGCTGAGGGACTTCTATTATAATCAGGGATTCAAAAATATCCTCACACATTTATCTTGATACACTTATTCAGCTGTTTTCTTAAGATACATTCCTAGAATCAGAACTGCTGGATTATGCACATTTAAAATTGGCAAATTGCTCAACATCTCATTGCAGTCTTAATGGGCTTCTCTGGTTGCTAATGAGGTGGACCATGCTCTCAGGTATTTAGAGGCCATGTGCATTTTTCCTTTCTTCTGGAGTTGGACCCCAGAAAAAGGATCAGTATTTAGAGCTTATGACAGAGGGAGAGCCTTAAGGAGGGCACTGGGGAGAGGAGAACGTTTCTTCTTGAGTTTCACTCACATCACCAATCACCATATGATTGAGTGACTGGGGAAGGCAGAGCAAAGGCTCCTACATCCTTTCCAGTCTCCACACCCACCGACTTTCGAGTTCCCTCCTGCCCACAGCTCGCTGCCCAGTCTGGCAATTGACGGCCCCTGAAAATATGCTACAGAATTTAGAGAGCGCTCCAACTTTTCTAAAGGAGTACAGAGGACACAAGAAAGAAAATGTCTAAAACATGGTTAGAATGACATCCCTCAAGACCAAGGACTGAGAGGCCCTTCTGTTTGCCTTCTAGGGAGGCCACAAGCATGCATGGGGGGGGGGGGGTTGGGTGGGAGAACCACATACATCAAAGGGAAAAATTTGGTCAGGAAATAGAGGCAATAAATTGGCATTTGGCAACATCCTCTCCACTCTGGTCTTCTTCATCAATTCTTTTCCTCTCATCCCCTCTTTTTATTGTGACCTTTCAGAATATTTGTGAGGCTGCAGGAAGTGAACCTCTGTACTAGAAACTGAGATAAAATGAGGAGGCCAGGCTCCCACAAGGCCTCCACGGTCTATCCTTCCTCTAGGCCACAGCAGAGCCCAGTTTTGTAGGTGCCCAGAGGATGAAGCCCTCCTCAAATACAACATATAGTTTCACCCACCGTGGCTAGGGCTGTCTGTGGCCCAGTCACAATTCAAGCCACCCCTCATCTTCCCTATCTGGTTCACCTCTCTGCCACCAGTGCCCTGCACTCTGCCTGACACACATCAGTGGGCAAGAAACTGTTGCTGCCTCCATCCCTGGTTGGAATGAAGCTGGGGATTAAACAGATTAAATCACCTTAAGCCGTTGATGAAATGCAAATATATTTCCCCAATTTACCTAGAACCTAAGCAAATAAGACAAAAATCCTTAACACGAGGATTGGATTTTGTTAGGAGTCAAATTATCCCCTGAAACATAAGAAAAGATAAAGTGATCATGGAAACATTTTGTATCCTGAATCATTTTCAGCTGAGAAGAACTAAAAACAATGAACGGTGGTTAGAAGCCGTGGGCCAAAATTCTAATTTATTTTTGGTATTGCGATGTACACGTATTATGCACTAATCAAGACATTAAAGGTAAAGTGTGTCCTCCACCCCATCGCCCAGCAGGCTGAGCGTGAAAGTTTCCCTGGGCTTTGGGGAGAGCAGTACGGGGAGAACTGATACACTCCTGAGAGCCCCGCCGATGTCAGTTCGGCCCCGGGCAGTCTTGGCTCGAACCGGGTAGTTGTCATCATCTCCACTTCACAGATGGGGAAGCCAAGACTCAGCCAGGAGTTCCCAGACTCATCTGATCCCCCAAACTCTGCCTGGGGCGCGGGCCCGCATCCTTCCGGAGCCGGCCTTGGCGCCGCCCAGACTGCCCAGAGGCCCAGGGCGGGGGCGGGCGTCAGACCCGGGGCGGCCGACCCAACCTCGCGCCCCGAAACCCCCATACACGCACCCCAAAGTGTCGCGGCCATTACACGGAGTTCACGCGTCCACTGCCACTTCCCGTTTCTTTTGAAGCGCGGGGAGCCCAGTCTCCACTGTAGCTGCCAGAGGGCGCGCGCGGTCCAGGTTGGAGACGCCCAAACAATCGCGGACTGCGCCGCCGCGAGGACACAACACTTTAGGGCATAGCCCAGATGCAGGGGCAAATGCTCGCCGTTAACCCAGAGCCGGTGCTAAGTTTGCGTGGAAGTAGAGTTCAGGAGGCGGTAAGAAAAGAATGTTAAATATGGGCTTTCAGTAACAGTGTAGCTCTGGGCAATTTAGTTAACCTCTCTGGATGTCACTTTTCTTAATGGCCACATAGGAAAGACATGGATGCAGACCTCAGTGGGTTTTTGTAAATCTGAAGTAAGCAAATGGCTATGAGTTGTAAACCAGGACTTGATGGAGGCAGGCCCAGGGGCTGCTGGAATCCAGACAGTAGCCAGGGGAGATGGCCTCCTCTTGTCTCCTTCTGGAGCTCACACCCTGGTTTGGATATGCACTAGACTGGAAGGCTATGGACCATAACCTGTTTACCATTCATTCATTCAACAAGTGCTCATAGAGTCCCTGCACCATATCAGGCATTACACCAGAAGCTGGGGACCAGCGTGAACAACACGGACACTGTCCCCAACAAGACACTGTCCCAGTTGTCATAGAACCTACAAGCAAACATTCCATGGGGGACACTGGCATTACTCAAATAACCACATGACCAGGGGATAATTACAAGTAGATGGATTGTGTCTAAAGAAGTGATGCCTGGACTTCCCTGGTGGTCCAGTGGTTAAGAATCCGTGCTTCTACTGCAGGGGGCATGGGTTCGATCCCTGGTGGGGAAAGCTCTGCATGCCACACAGTGTGGCCAAAAAAAAAGAAGACCGAAAGATAAAGAAAGAAAGAAGTGAGGCCTGAGCTGATATTCCAAGTATAAGAGTTACCTGGGCAAAGGTGAGGGGAGCAGAGAGAGGAAGAGTATTCTGAGTAGAGGGAACAGCATAGGCAAAGGCCCTGGGGCAGCAGGGAAGGTGGCATCTTCAAGGAACAAAAGAGGCCAGTGTGGTTGGAGAGAAGAGAGGTGTGGAAAAATGACCGGCAGTGGTAGGCTGATGGAACTTTATGCCCTATTTTGAACCTAAGAGTACCCAGCAGCTTCTGAAGGGTTTAAAGACAATGGCAGGGGTGTATTTTGAAAAGGTCCTGGTACCCCAAGTACTGAGCACAGGGTACTACCTGGCATGTAGTCAGCATTTGACACATACTTGTTGAATGAATGAATAACCAGGCTCATTGCTGAAATTCTGGGATTTAATGTCTTGAATGCAAAAATAATTTAAAAGCCTGGAGAAACATCCAGCCCTACTAAAGCTCCAAATCATACAAATAAAATAAAATTCATAAAATTTTCTTGTGGACTTTTAAGGTTATTTCTACTGTAAACTCTTTTATTATTTTTAATAAGACAATTTTGTAGAACAATTTTAGATTTACAGAAAAATTGAGAAGATAGTACAGAGAGTTACAATATATCCTGCCCCTAGTTTCCTTTATTATTAACAAATTACATTAGTATGGTACATTTGTAACTATTAATGAACCAATATTGATAAGTTATCATAAGTGAAAGTCCATACTTTATTCAGATTTCCTAAGTTTTTACCTCATGCCCCTCTTCTCTTCCAGCATCCCATCCAGGATACCACATAACATTTAGTTGCCATGTCTCTGGGTCCTCTTGACTGTGACAGTTTCTCACACTTCCTTGTATCTGATGATCTTGACAATTCTGAAGACCGTTGGTTAGGTATTCAATATTTTGTAGAATGCCCCTCTACTGGTGTTTTTCTCATGATTAGAATGAATATTATTAATTTTTACCTTAATCGAAATTATACGTGTACAAAGTTTAAAAAGGCTTATTAGTACTAACAGATGTATAATGGAAAAGCAGTCCTCTGAACTGTCCCTTATCACTCGCACTGCCCAGAGCACCCTCCTTCAACAATTTTGGCTGTTTTCTGGCATTTGCTGCCATATTTCTAAGTCCTATGCTGATCTTGCCTTTCCTGACTGACCAGTTTGGACACTGGCTCCTAATTTCCTGCTCTTTATGACACATGCAAATTGTGCTCTCTTTAAATTCCCTTCCCCTAGTCCCCCACTGAGGTTTGTGCTGGATGTCTTCCCTCAGCCCTTCCAGACCCACTCTGACCTGTACGGACCACATCAATGGGCTCTCTTACTCTAGGGCTTCTGGGTGGGTTGGGACACTGCAGGGCATAGGCAGGCAGCTGGAGTGGGGAGGGAGAGTGAGCAGAGATGCCCATGCCCTCAGTTACCTCTATTAGGTTGCTGCATCCTCGGCTCCACTCTCAGCACCCTCTCCATTTAGTTCTCTCTTTTTTTTTTTTTTTAGTTCTCTTCTGTTACTGACAACGGCTCCTCCACTTTTGCCTTCTCAGGTGTGGTGGGGCAGGAATAATGGCTTTCGCTTGTAGTTTCTTTTCACTGCTCAAGCAATCTCTGAAATTCTCCTCAAATTACCCCATTTAAAAGCTGTTTCTGGGGCTTCCCTGGTGGTGCAGTGGTTGAGAGCCCGCCTGCCGATGCAGGGGACACGGGTTCATGCCCCGGTCCAGGAAGATCCCACATGCCGCGGAGCGGCTGGGCCCGTGAGCCATGGCCGCTGAACCTGCGCATCTGGAGCCTCTGCTCCGCAACGGGAGAGGCCACAACAGCGAGAGGCCCGCATACCGCAAAAAAAAAAAAAAAAGCTGTTTCTTGTTGGGATCCTGACTGATATATTACAATTTTAGTTAAGTCAATATTCAGTGTTTATATTATTATGACCATATGAAACATTATTCACCTTTGAGGCAAATAGTGTTTGATGATGGAATTTCCTTTCTTGATACAACTATTTTGGGGTTTTGTGTGTGTGTGTGTGTGTGTGTACTTAGTATATACCTTTTTAAAAGACTTTTGCTTTGTGTTATGCCCTCCTTGTTAAATCTTCCCATACAACTTTCCACAAGGGCAGGGGCATCAGCTTTTCTCCCAGTTCCATTTTATTCCAGGAGCATCCTCCCCTGGAGTCCCCATGTTCCTGCCCCAGTCAGCCTTGGGTGTTCTCTAGGTCTGCTGCCCAGCTGTCATACCCTTCCTTCTCTCTTGTGCTGGAATCCTAGGTTATGTTTCTTTTTGGGTTTTCTCACTCATTTTGGTGGCACATATCTTTCATTAGCTTCTTGAGAAAAGGTGTGGAGGTAAATTTTGTGAGACCTCGCATGTCTAGAAAACATCTTCATTAAACATCGCGGTTGATTAATAATTTGATTGGGTATTGAATTTTGTGTTGAAAGTAATTTTCCACTGGACTGTTGAAGGCATTGCTCCTCTGTCTTTCAGATCCTGAGGTTGAGGTTTAGAAATCCGATCGCATTTTTTATTCCTGGTCCTTTGAAAGTCAGTCAGTCTCTCTGTCTGTCTGTCTCTCTCTTAGCTTTTAAGCCGCTCTCTTTATCCCTGCTGTCATGAAGATTCACAGGGATGAGTCTCTTCATTCATTGTGCCCCTTGACTTCTGGGAAATTCTTCTGAGTATTTATTTTATTTTTAATTTTTAATTTAATTTTATTTTTTTGGCTGAGCCACACAGCTTGCAGTATCTTAGTTCCCCGACCAGGGATTGAACCTGGGCCATGGCAGTGAAAGTACTCAGTCCTAACCACTGGGCAACAAGGGAATTCCCTTCTGAGTATTTCTTTGATATCTTCCTCCTTTCCTTTCCGTCTGTTTACTCTCTTTTTGGAAATCCTAAGTTGGTTGATAGGTATGCTAAGTTTATCCTCCAATTTTCTTTTCTTTTCTTTTTTAATTTGGTTGGGCAGTGCAGCTTTTGGGATCTTAGTTCCCCAACCAGGGATCGAACCTGGGCCTCCAGCAGTGAAAGTGCCGAGTCCTAACCACTGGACTGCCAGGGAATTCCCTATCCTCCAATTTTCTTATTATCAACTATTTCCCATCTCCTAGTCACTTTGTTCCATGCTTTTGAACATTTCTTCAACTAGATCTTCAAACTCTAATGAATTTTTATTTCAAATATTATATTTTTTAATATCTTATAGCAGCTCTTTCTTATTTAGGTCCCTTTTTCAGAATATCCTGTTCTTGCTTAAAGAAAGTAATTTCTTCTCTTGTCTCGCTGAGGCATAGTATTTTTGAAGTTTTCTTCAGTTTCCTCCAAATGCCTTTTTAAAGTTTGTTTGAACTTTTCAAACACAATCAGCTTTTCCTGGCTCCTCTAAAATCATTCTTAAGGAAATGGACATGCTATGTCGGCAGGTTAGGATTTAAACTGGGCCATCAGCATCCAAAAACAAAGATCCCAGACAGGTCACAGACGTCAAGAGAAAAGAGGCCCCACTGAGACACTCAAATGAAACGTGGTCAATATACAACTTGGAGCAACCATGCCAACTCTTAGTCATTTTGGGGGGGGAGGCGGGGGGTCTCACAGGTACGTCTGTTCATGCACGAGGGCACTGGGACTGCTGCAAGTCAACACGATGTCCCACATTCCCTCAACACAGTCAGACCAATGTCTTGTGCAAGGAAAGCTGGTTAATGATTACCATGAGCAGGTGCAGGACTGGAAGCTTTCAAGGTTTTGCTTCTTTTATCAGCACTCCTGAATTTATAAATGATGAAGCCCATCAGTCCTATTCCTACCCAAATCTTCTGGTAAACTTGGGTACAGTAGGGCTTCATGGGGATCCACACATTTTCAATAAGGCTTTGAAGCATCCTGGTGCAGGACCAAGCTCAGGCAGCCCCAACACACTCCGACGACTCTGAAAGGTCACTGAGCATGCAGGCACTCTTACCCATTTTATTTCTCCAGTTATAGTACCTAGAATTTTTAGCTCTCCATTCACTTTCTTCCACCAGATTTGTTGGGGTTTTTTGTTTGTTTTCTCCAGTACCATCTTGAACCTAAATGATATGGCTTGTGACATATATGAATGCATAATCACAGTAACTGGCATTTACATAATCAACTGTTTATTTAGCAAGCATTTATTGAGTGCGTGCTGTATGCCAGGCACTGTGTAAGGCACTGGAAAAAAAACATGCTCAAGGCCTTGAGGTCCCTGCTCTCCAGGAACTTACTGTCCAGGGCAGTGGCTCAAGCTTAGCAGAGCCCACTAAGCCTGGGGGCAGCCACTGCAGTTCCTTATCAGATTAAGGATCTGAGGTTCAGGGAGGCTCCCTGGTTGTCCCAGTGACATGCAGCTATTCGGAGACAATGCTGCATCATGAACCTAAATATTCCTCTCTCACATTTTGTTTCAAAACCTGGGGGTATAAAGAGAAGCTGGAGAAAATAAAATGCAAAAGAAGGGTTCAGAAGAGACAGGAAGCTGTGCTAGAGTTCTTCAGAGAAACAAAACGAAGAGGATACACACACACACACACACACACACACACACACACACACACACACGTGTATATATATATATGGGGGGAGAGAGAGAGAGAGAGAGAGAGGAAGAGAGGGAGAGGGAGAGAGATTGATTGATATACTGCAGGAATTGGCTCACAAGGTTATGGAGGCCGGGAAGTCCCACATCCTGCCCTTTGCAAGCTGTAAAACCAGGAAAGCTGGTGATGTTATTGAGTCCAAGTCTGAAGGCCAGAGAATCGAGGCTGTGTAAGTCCCAAGCTTAATCTGAAAGCCTGGGAACCAGGAGAGCCCTTGCCCGAGCACAGAAGCTGTGACCTCAGCTCAGGCAGAGAGAGAATTCGCCCTTCCTTACCTTCCTGTTCTATCTGGACCCTGAACAGGTTGGCTGACGCCCATAAGCCCTGAGGAAGGCTATCTGCGGGTCTCAATTCACCAGTTCCAATGCTGATCTCTTCTGGAAACACCCTCACTGACACAACCAGCAATCTGGGCCTCCCTGTTAATCTCAGTGGAGGAAAATCCTCACAGCTGAATAACTTGCACACCTAGAAGCAGTGGCAGCCACCCTGTGTGTCAGAGTCTTATCCGGTGTGCCCTCCATGGCATGGGAGGCCCAACCAGTGCCCCCTCAGCTGTGAAAAAACACAGAGCCCTAATTCTGGTCTCTCTCCCAACCTAAGGCCCTGGAGCAAGAAATGCTACAGCAAAAGTTCACTAGAGATGGAGCAAGGAAGTGACAGATTGCAAAAACAGCAACAGAGCAAGGCATTGAGCCAAGTCCATGAGCAAGAGAAGTCAGCTTCACACCAGCAACAAAAACAAA
This sequence comes from Tursiops truncatus, assembly GCF_011762595.2. Taxonomy (NCBI): domain Eukaryota; kingdom Metazoa; phylum Chordata; class Mammalia; order Artiodactyla; family Delphinidae; genus Tursiops; species Tursiops truncatus. The sequence goes on from NC_047043.1 coordinate 70,964,382, forward strand.
AACGCACAGAGCTCCGGGAGGGCCTGCATGCGCCCTCCTGGCCAGGCTGCTTCCCCCTCCCATGTGAGCCGTCCTGAGGATGGAGGTGAGACAGCTGCTGGCACCCCTGCCCCGGCAGGTGGAATCTGCTGCAGGTTAGGATAGGCTGGCTCTGGGGGGAAGAGGAGTGTGGGGTAGAATGGTTCACCATCCCTTCTCTGGAGAGGTCAGATGATGACTTCCACAGGCTTTCTCTAGTGTATGTGTGTATATGTATATATATGGAAACTGAACATAATTTCTTTCTTTGTTGCTGGCTGCTGTTATGTAACGTCTCACGGTGTTTCCCTGGGACTCTCCAGGAGGTCTCATTTACTGCCTTAGCTGTGCTTCCCACTTTGTTCATGACTTCTAAACTGCTTTCCATAAAATTGAGCCATGTATACACTGGCTACTCTTGACATAATTTGTACCTTTAAAAGTATGCGTATATTGTCGAAGGCCTATGTTGAGAATGGTATGCAACGCCATAGACTGGATTCCTTTTTTAAAAAACTGGCAACATTTCAAGCGCAATTTTTAAAAAATATTTTATTATTTATTTATTTGGCTGCGCTGGGTCTTAGTTGCAGCATGTGGGATCTTTAGTTGCAGCATGCAGGATCTAGTTCCCTGACCAGGGATGGAACTCAGGGCCCCTGCATTGCAAGTGTGGAGTCTTACCCACTGGACAACCAGGGAAGGCCTTGTCCCTTCTCTTAAAAAATAAATTTTTAAATTTTAAAAATGTTTTAGATTTACATAAAAATTGAGAAGATAGTACAGAGTTCCCATATACCTCACACCCAGTTTTCCCTTTTTTAACATCATATATTAGTATGATACATTTGCCACCATGAATGAACCAATATCGGTACATTATTATTAACTAAAGCTCATACTTTATTCAGATTTCTTTTGTTTTTATCTAATGTCACTTTTCTGTTCAAGGATCCCATCTAAACATCACATTACCTTACATCTAGTTTCATGTCCTCCTTAGACTCCTCTTGGCTGTGATAGTTTCTCAGACTTTCACCTCATTTTAATTTTATATACAAGTTGCCTAAGTTAACTTTACAGTTTAGTCTTTTCTTTTCTTTTTTTGGGGGGGGGTGTCTGGAAATGCAGAGTCAACCACTGGACTGCCAGGGAATCCCCCAGTTTAGTCTTTAAGTAACAGAATATTCAGTGGGACTGTGACTGAATTTAAAGAGTAATTAACATAGCCAGCAATGGATACAGTAACTGTTGGGACTGTGTGTGTCCTCATTTTGGGGAGAGCGTGAAGCCTTCTTCATTTCTTTTCTTATTTCTTCTTTTTTGGCTGTGTGGTGCAGCATGTGGGAACTTAGTTCCCCAACCAGGGATGGAACCCGTGTCCCCCCAGTGGAAGCACAGAATCTTAAACCACTGGACCGCCAGGGAAGTCCCGCTTTTTCATTTCTAAGATAAAAAGCTATATCTTGTTAGATGGAATTATAGAGAGGTTTTGTTGTATGAGAGTTCAAATGTGTGTAAAAAGGAGCATATGAAAGGTGCGTAGACAAAGAGGTAGACTCTGCCAGATATCAATTGACTGCCTCTCAAATCTAAAATTCATTCTTCATGACCTGATATGCAGGAGTGGAGCTGGTTCAGTTATTTTCTTTCGTCAGCTGGTTAAACTTTGCCAGTAGAGGGTGACAGAGAGATGCTGCAGGAGGAGAAGGAAGGCCTGGTCTGGTGTGTTCCTTCTGGCAGGCTCCACAGTGTGGGCTGCTTTTCCTATCACTCAGCTCCTGCAGCATAGATGGCTTTTCCAGCTCCTGCTGTGTAGACAGTACCAGATTCCCCAATACCAGATTCTAGCAGCTGGGCTCCTGCAGTGCCTAGCAGCCAGAAGCTCCATGGCCCAGCAGTCTCCCCTGGCACCCCTTTTGGGCAGTTTCATAGCAGAATGCCTCCAGGGAGACACCTCCCCATGAACAGTTTTCCTGGCACCATAATGGATGGATTTCTGGAAAGTTCTGACCACACAGCACCCACCATTCACTGAGCCATAGCCGTGCCCTCTCCAACAGGTCTGGATCTTGGCTCTGGGAGGGAGGCTTTTCCTTGGGTTGTCTTTCTCAGCCCTAGGCAGTGGCTGCTCCTGTTACAGGCTCTTCCTGTATTCTTTAGAGTTCTTTCTACTTTTTAGTAGCCAATTCCTCATTTCTCCAGGCTCTTGTTATAGTTAATAATACTTTACATTAAACTTGCCTTGTTCAAATTTCTGTGTGGTTTCTGCCTCCTAACTGGACCCAGACTAGTGTGCACAAAACATAGTTTCAGAATTGCTAACTCATTCCCTGTGAGAGCCACAGAGAGAAACAAATTTAGTAACTAAGCTATGATCTTTCTGTATAGTCCCTTTCAACTTTAGTCTTATAGTAGCCAGTCAAAATATTGTTTTCCAGAGTTAATTATGTTAGGTCTTTTCTTCCCTACCTCCTCCTGTGTGGTTACATTATTTATTTGTAATACATTTAGATTCCTTACTGCTGGTGTTCTGTTTGGGGTTCTCTTCTCATCCTGGTTGATTTGAATGATTTATTTATTCTGGGAGTATATGAACAATTACCCTGGTTCCATAAAAGTGTACAGGTATACTCTAAGAAGTGTTGAGGTTCCATCTACCTGTTCCCATTCCCTCCTTCTTTCCATCCCATTCCCATCCACACACCTTCTATAAGTATCCAGTCTTTTTAGATTCTGGTTTAACTTTGCTGGAATTATTTTGCCATTTGATAGATGGGGGCCTATAGATGAGTCTCAAGCCTTCCTAGAGGGCAAAGACTTAGTGTCATATTCCTCCTGTCCTTGCTTTGTTTGAAGGCTAAGGTAAGCCCATCCCAAAGCTCAATAAAAAGAAATATTTGCTGAAGCTGACCACTGAAAGTCACTTTGGAGGGCAAATTGGTCATTTCTATTAAAATGTATGAATTTCTACCACATTGCCATTCTACTTCCCAATATTTAACCTTGGGGGAAAAAATCACATTTGTGCACAGGTAGATGTGTTTTGTTTCTATAACATTATTTTTAATGGTAGAAAAACACACCAGAAACAACCGTAATATCTACCAATAGAGACTTCGCTAAAAACATAAAATGGGGGCTTTCCTGATGGTGCAGTGGTTAAGAATCTGCCTGCCAATGCAGAGGACACGGGTTCAAGTCCTGGTCCGGGAAGATCCCACATGCCACGGAGCAACTAAACTCGTGCGCCACAACTACTGAGCCTGCGCTCTAGAGCCCACGAGCCACAGTTACTGAGCCCACATGCCACAACTACTGAAGCCTGCGCACCTAGAGCCCATGCTCCGCAACAAGAGAAGCCACCGCAATGAGAAGCCCACGTGCCACAACGAAGAGTAGCCCCTGCTCGCTGCAACTAGAGAAAGCCTGTGCACAGCAACGAAGACCCAAAGCAGCCAAAAATAAATAAATAAAATAAATTTTAAAAAAACAAAAAAACCCCCATACAATGGGGATAGCCAACCTGGCACAGTATACAATGCAATGAGTTTGTTTGTTTTAACAAGGTAGAGTTATAAGGAACTTAGAAAAAGCTCTAAGACATATTGCTGAGGGAGGGGAGGAGCTAATTATAAAAAGATAAATATGTTAGAATACCATTTATGAAAACTAACAAATAAATAAAACAATACCACATATTATATGTGGGTACATATATATGTGTAAAAATCCATAAGAAAAAGGTTTGGAAGCATGTATATCAAACTGAAAAAGTGACTTCATTTGGCAGGGGCTGGGGTGGAGGAGACAAGATTTGGGGACAGGATTTCAAAAGAAATTTTGATCTGTATTGTGTTCACTTTTTCAATATTAATGTGTTCGTGTGTTATTTGTATAATTAAAAACAAACAAATAAACAAAACACTGACTACATTAACTAAATCTCAAAACCCTTGAAAAGGGACTACAACCTATTGTGGAAACAGGTGACACAGTCAGTCAATACCTGCCCTCCTACAGAAAATTCTGGAAAATGACAAGGAGTCCCTACCTCTCTCTCTCCCATAAAATGTAAATACTTTTCTAAAAGTTGCCTGCCACTAAGGCTTGCTGTCTGCTAATAAAAGCAAGTAATGTAAGTAATGCAATAACTTAGAACCTAGATGCACAGTGAACACCATATACCCACCACCTGTATTCTACAGTTAACATTTGACTAGTCCTGCTCTATCACATTAGATCACTGAAATGTAAAACCCCAGTTTACATCGCTGCTTTGATTCTTTTCTTTGCTGAGCTGTAGGATGGATATTTGACCCGAGGAAAGCAACTAAGAGCCAAGGACAGAGTCTAGGTATTCCCAAGGCCTTTGCTTTCTATTTCAACCATTTGATGACTGAGGTGAGAAAGGAGACAACATTCCCACATCAAGGTTGTTAAATAACTAAAGATAAAGAGTGTATAAAATACCTTCAAGTTTGTATTTATTTTCCTCTGGGGAAAAATAAAAAAATAAAACTAGAGTCTTAGCCTCATTACATTAAAGGAAAAATGATTAAGATGATAATGAGCTAGAAAGTTGACTAAGCCACTAATCAAAGACAGAGACACAGATACAATGAGTGTTTTGGGCAAGTTGCTCTGAGGATTCTTGGCTAATCCTGAGACTTCCAGAGGCTTCGCATAGGGAGCCCCATCTCAGCCGGGACACAGAAAGGCACTTCCTGCCACTGTTCTCTGTTTTTTTGTGTGTGTAGCTTGAGTTAAGACCGTGCAAAATAAACAATGGAATTTTGCCCAGGCATCACATTCCCTTCTGGGAGGAAATTACTACACTGGTGTTTCAGCTCCTCTGTTTTGGAGTATATTTTCTGGTATTTTAATTTTTAAATCCCCTAGCCCTTCTCCTGCCTTTTAGGAAAATTACTTGTGTTTTCTAACTTTATAGACTCAAATCTATACCTTTTGAAAGTCTCTCTTTGACTTAGGAAGTTTGTACAAATAGCAAAGTAATCTGGCCGGGTGAGATTCAACATCCCCCACAGAATGCACATCATGTGTGCACCTGGAATTGTGATTTTTTTATATATAGAGAAAAGCACGTTATAAAGCAGCATGCGTGGTGTGATTCTACTTGTCCAAAGTGCATGTTACTCATGTGGAGAATGTCTGGAAGGAGAGGAGTATCACGGGGTGGTGGGATTACTGGCGATTAATTTCTTCTTTTTACTTTCCTGTATTGTTTACATTTTAAATATTGAAAATATATTATTTTCATAATAAAAAGGACATTTTCATTTTGAGGCAACAAAAATGGGGGGTAAGCAATAAAATAACTGGAATAGAAGAAAATGCAAGCAGGAACAATAGGATGCAACAGAACTGAGGTTAGCACTCAAAATCCTCGCAGCCTCAATTGCTGTCCTGTTCCATATCCATCCCCTGCCAGACCATCATCCCTTCTGGCCTGCACCCCTCCTCCAGAAGCTTCCTGTCCGGGCCTCCTGTCTACCTGCCTTTTAATAATCCATTCTCTAAAGAACACCCAGAGTCATTTTCTTAAAGTGAAAATCTGATCTGTAGTTCCCCCCAACTTAAAACCTGCAGAGGCCTCCAGTTGCACTAGATAAAAACCCAATCTCATCCTAACCTCAAGGTCCTGCCTGTTCTGGCCTTTGTCCCTTTTCCTTTGGCTCACTTTGCTGATAGTTCCTGGGGCACTCTTCCCTACCTCAGGGCCTTTGCACTTGCTTGTCCCTAGCTGAGATAACTCTTCCCTAAGCTCCTCACATGGTCGACACTGCTCCTCAGAGTCTCCAGAAGTGGGGGCCAGGAATCTGCATCTTAAATATGTATTTTACATGATTCTCATGCACACTCATGTTTGAGAATCCCCATTCTAAAGCACTGGCTTTTGACGAGCATTCAAGGGGCAGGGAGTGTAAGAACAAACTTCTGACAGATACGTTGAGTACAGCGATGCTCTCTCAGCCCCTTGCGAGGCCATATGGAACCTCTGGACCAAGATATTCCTCAAGAGAGACCTAGGTGTGTTGGCTCGCAGAAGGATGGGACTTTAGTACCCCATAGTACCTCCATCCAAAGCTATTATGGCCAGAATTTTAGCTAGGAAAATTCTGCAGTGGTGACTATTATTTATTCATCTATTAGTAAATTAAACATGAAGTATTTACAACAAATTCATTTAAGGTGGGTTTGGAGACTGAGCCAGGAAGAGTTCTGAAGCAAATACATTCAGACACCTGCCTTAGACGTTTACTACCTGAGAACTAGCTCACTCTGGAGCCCCCATGGAGGACAAAGCCTTGGAAGGTACTGGAAAAATGGTACAAATGCGCTCTGAGCTTACACTCAGGGCAAGCTCCTGTGCCAGGCATGGGATGTAGTGGTGGCAGGGGGACACCACAGGAAGATGTACCCAGGTCTGCCCAGCCCAGCCCACCCACGAGGGCTTGCAGCCCCTTGGAGGAGCTTACCTTGGTGCAAAGTGGTTAGGGTAGTTTTGTTTTTTATTGTTTTCAAGGAATTCACCTAGTCCTACCTGGTGGGCACAAAGAGAAGTCAGAACTTTACAAGCAGGCTGTGGCAGGAAAAGCAATGCAGTCGTTACTTTTTTGTTGGCCTCTCCTCTCTGTGCTCTCTTTTGGAAACCCCCTTCCTCACTCCCTGTGGTTCTAGGCGGCTGCTAGTCAAGGTGGTCCTGTCTCCCCCTGGACCTCCTTGCCAGACGCTGAGGGGCAGGCTCTCTTCCACTGGGCTTGCTAACCTGGCCCAAGATGAGCCTTGTGCTCTCCAGTTCCATCAGGCCCACCCAGCAGAGAATGCCTGGGCAGTAAAGAGAAAGAGAGAGTCCTAATGACATCATACAAACCTCTAGATCCAGACAGACCTGAAGCTGGATCCACCCCTAGTCTTCCCACCATAGGTGCTAATCAATCCCCTTATTGTTTCAATTAGTTTGAGCTCAGTCTCTTCTCTTGCAACAGAAAGAGGCCTGACTCATGCACAGGCCTTTGTTTCTTTCGTTATTGTTCCAAGTCTCTGAATAAAAAATGTGCTCTTGGCAGAAAATTGTCTTTGTTATGCAATAGTGAAGGGCAGTCTCGGAATGTAGATGGGCCATGTTACAATCCTACAGGGTGGGTGCTTCTATGAACACCAGGCCAGGCACAACCCTCCCATTCACAGCTCTCGGAAGCTGTTCTCCTGTGGAGGAGTGTCACAGCTCTTACGCCCAAACGCTCTGCCCTCATACACTGTGAATCTACACTGATGCCTCCGACTCTAACCTAACGCCACAGAACTCATTCCAGCCTTCCTCCTTTCCATATTTATAACTCCCTTCCCAGCAGTGAGAAACCCAGCTCCCACTGTCCTCAACATACTTACTTGCTTAAACCTATGATGCATAGAAAATCGTTTCAGAATTGCTAATCCATACAACTACAAAAAGCAAGTGTACTAACTAGAGTTCAGTATTTGTTTATAATTAGTTATCATTAGTCTGAGGGGATATAGTCAGAACACAGTGTGCAAAAGTTACCCCTTCCCCACTTCAGTATGTTTACGTTATTCATCTGAAATAACACTGTTTGTTGTTTCTGCTTACGTTCAAATTTAAGGGACTCTGATCAACAATAAAAAATTGTTGATTTTAATTTTTGAGTATGTGAAACATGAATACAGTTCTAAGAGTCAAACCACACATAATGGTACACTCGGGCAAGTCTAACTCCTGCCCCCGCCCCTTCCACCCTGTTCTTACGCTCCCATCCCCTACAGCCACCCCTACTCTGAAGGTAACCAATCTCATTTCCTGGTTTATCCTTCCCGAGTTTCTCTTTTCAAAAATAAGTAGATACATCTGTGGTTTTTTATTTCTTCTTCTTTTCACACTATAGACACTCTTTAGCATTTTTCTTTGTTCACTTAATAATATGTATCCTGGACATCACTTCTTAACAGTTCATAGAGATAGTTGATCTTTTTTTACAGCTGCAAAATATTCCACTGTGTACATGTATTATGGTTTACTCAACCACTCTCCTATGTGCGGGCATTTAGGTTGCTTCCAATATTTTGCAATTACAAATAGTGCTTCAGTGAATAATCTTACGCATAAGAATTTTTGTGTTGTTGGAAATGTTTCTTGAGAGTAAATCCCTAGGAGTTGCATTGCCGAGTCAAATGTTAAACATATATATTTTTTTCTTAGAGGTTGTCCAATTTCCCTTTATATGAGTTCTAGTAATTTGCATACCTTCCAGCAAAATATGAATGTGCCTATTTCCCATAGCCTTGCCAACAGAATGCTGTGTCAAACTTTAAATTTTTTGCTAATCTGACAAGGAAGAAATGTTATCTCAGTGCAGTTTTTAAAAAATTTTCTATTTAGTAAACAAACTTTGGTGTATAATTCCATGAGCTTTAACATATGTATAGACTGTTTAACCACAGTCAAGAGATAGAACATTGCCACGACTGCCCCAAATTCCCTCATGCTGCCCCTTTTTAGTCAAACGCTCTCCCCACCACAAATTCTAGCCATCACTAATCTGTTCTCCATCCCTGTAGTTGTTACTTGTCCTCATATCATAAATATGTCTTGTCATAAATAGAGTCACAGAGCACATAGCCTTTTGAGACCTACTTTCACTCTGCATGATGTCTTTGAGATTCATCCATGTCATTCTGTGCACCAATAGTTTGTTTCTTTTTACTGCCCAGTAGCATCCTATTGTATGGATGCACCACAGTTTGCTTATCTATTTAATCATTGAAAGATCTGGATTGTTTTTGCTGATTATGAATAAAACTTCTATAAATATCTGTGTACAGTATTTTAGGTAAATACTTAGAAGTGGGATAGCTGAGTCATATGGTATAAATATATGTTTAACGTTACAAAAAACTGAAACCATAAAACTCCTAGAAGAAACATAGGTGGTAAGCTCCTTGACACTGGTCTTGATGATGATTTTTTGGATTTGACACCAAAAGCAAAAGCAACAAAAGCAAACATAAACAAGAGAGAATACAAGTAAAAAGCTTCTGCACAGCAAAGGAAACCCTCAACAAAATGAAAAGGCCACCTACTGAATGGGAGAAAATATTTGTAAATCATATACCTGATAAGGGGTTAATATTCAAAATATATAAAGAACTCATACAACTCAATAGCAAAAAAACAAACAATGTGATTAAAAAATGGGCAGAGGAACTGAATAGACATTTTTCCAAAGAAGACATACAGATAGCCACAGGTACATGAAAAGGTGCTCAACATCACTAACCATCAGGGAAATGTAAATTAAAACCACTGTGACATACCACCTCACACCTGCGAGAATATCTATTATCAAAAAGAAAAGCAGTGACAAGTGTTGGTGAAGATGTGGAGAAAAGGAAACCCTGGTGCACTGCTGGTGGGAATGTAAATTTGTACAGTCACTATGGAAAACAATATGGAGATTCCTCAAAAAAATTAAAATGTTTTCTTCTAGTACTTGTATGGTCTCATATTTAATATTTCGATCTCAAACCCATTTGTGTATGATATGAGACATAAATTTCATTTAATTTCTTTCCAAATGGCTATCCAGTTTTCCCAGTACCATTTATTTAAAAGTTCATCTTCGCCCCCATGATTTTATTTAGGTCTATATGTGAATTTTTTATCCTATCCCATACATTTATTTGTCTATTCATGTGCCAGTAGAATATTTTAAAAATTACAGTTTTAATACAATGTCCTTAAGTCCAGTTGGGCTGTTGTAGATTTCTCTTTTGGTGTTTCCCTTCCTGTTGTTCATTTTTATTTTTCTATAGTAAATTTAACATTAACTTTCCAGCTCCATAAAGAACCTCATTGGTATTTCTGGTAATAGAGATAGGGATATTCTTGCCTCATTCCTGATCTTTGTGGAAATGTCCTTAGTGTTTCCCAGTGAAATAAAATACATTATGTTAAGAAAGTACCCAGCAATTTCTACTTTCATAAGTGATTTTTTTTTAAACAAAAATAGATGTAAAATTTTGATAAAGACTTTTTTGGGGATCAATGGATATAAAAATTATATGATTTTTCTCCTAAGGTCTATTAATATGGTATATTGTATTATTCGATTTCCTAATGTTGAACCAAACTTGCATTCTTGGAATAAATCCTACTTGGTCATGGTGTATTTTTTTTTTTTTTTTCCGGTACGCGGGCCTCTCACTGCTGTGGCCTCTCCCGTTGCGGAGCACAGGCTCCGGATGTGCAAGCTCAGCGTCCATGGCTCACGGGCCCAGCCGCTCCGCGGCATGTGGAATCCTCCCGGACCGGGGCACGAACCCGTGTCCCCTGCATCGGCAGGTGGACTCTCAACCACTGCGCTACCAGGGAAGCCCTGTATTATTTTTTAACATGGTGTTGGATACTGTTTGCTAATATTTTATTTAGTATTTTTGCATCAATATTCACAATTGATAATAGTTTTGTGATTTTCTTTTCTTTTTTTTGATTATCTTTTAAAAATCAACTTCATTTGATTTAGGTATCAATGTTGTATTCGCTGCATTAAAATAACTTGGAAATTTTCTTTCATTTGCTATATTTTACAATAATCTATGTAGCATTGGGACTACCAGGTTTTGAAGGTTCAATAGAATTCCCCTGTGAAGCCATATGGTGTCGGTGTTTTTCTTAGTGAAATGATGTTCTGTTTCTTCTACAGAAATTGGTGCATTTAAGATTTCTATCTCTAAAGGAATCAAATTTGGTAAACTCTGGGTTTTTTTTAAAAGGAAATTCACCATTTTGTCCATGTTTTTAAATGTAATTGCTCAAAGGTCTACCAAATAAATTCTTATGATTTTAAATTTTTCTTCTGTTGGGGCTTCCTTGGTGGCCCAGTGCTTAAGAATCTGCCTGCCAATGCAGGGGACACGGGTCCGAGCCCTGGTCCAGGAAGATCCAACATGCCGCATAGCAACTAAGCCCAGGTGCCACAACTACTGAAGCCCACATGCCTACAGCCTGTGCTCCGCCACTAGAGAAGCCACCACACTGAAAAGCCCGTGCACGGCAACGAAGAGTAGGCACCGCTCACCGCAACTAGAGAAAGCCCGCATGCAGCAACGAAGACCCAAAGCAGCCAAAAATAAATTAAATAAATAAATAAATTTATATAAAAATTGTTTTTCTTCTGTTTAAATTACTATTTCCCCGTATCATTTCTTATTTTGGATATATGCATTTTCTCCCTTCTTTCTTGATTAAGCTAGCGAGTGGCTTATCTATTCTGTTAACTTTTCCCACCCCAAAAGTCAGGACATTGGCTTATTTAGATACGTTATTTTCCTCTTCTCTACTCACTAATTTCTGATTTTATCTTACCTTTATTATTTCCATCCTTGACTTCATTGTTGTTGTTGTTTATTCTGAAATTCTTTTCTGACTCAAGATTGAAAAATAATTTACTAGCATTCTTTCATTTTTATTGATATATGTGGTTAGTGATATGATATGAATTTTCCTATCATCACTGCATTATATATATTTTCCATTGATTCTTTTTTTTTAATTAATTTATTTATTTTTGGCTGCATTGGGTCTTTGCTGTTGCACATGGGCTTTCTCTGGTTGCAGCGAGCAGGGGCTACTCTTCATTGCGGTGCACAGGCTTCTCATTGTGGTGGCTTCTCTTGCTGTGGAGCACAGGCTCTAGGGGTGCGGTCTTCAGTAGTTGTGGCACACGGGCTCAGTAGTTGTGGCTCGCCAGCTGTAGAGCGCAGGCTCAGTAGCTGTGGCGCAGGGGCTTAGATGCTCCGTGGCATGTGGGATCTTCCTGGACCAGGGCTCGAACCCGTGTCTCCTGCATTGCCAGGTGGAATCTCAACCACTGTGCCACCAGGGAAGCCCTCCATTGATTCTTATATATAGGTTCATTATCATACATTAACATAGATATTCTTGTTTTTCTTTTGTCTTGTAGAATCCTAAGTTTCTCCCTCCTGTTCCTTTTCCCCATACAATCTCCTCTCCCCTCCTTTTTACCCTTTTCTCCCCCAAAGCACTGTCTTTCCAAAGGCTGCTCATGCACACTTTTTAGTCCCTTCCCTGTAATCAGTTCTTTTATTTACCAAGACTCTTTTTCCTTTACTTTTAAAATTTGAGATAATTTAAAAAGATGGACTTTCTCTTTAAATTTGATATAATTCACATATCATAAAATTCATTCTTTAAAAGTATACAATTCAAAAAAAAAAGTATACAATTCAGTGGTTTTTTAAAGTATATTCACAAGGTTATGCAATCATTAGCACATCTAATTTGAAAACATTTTCATCACTCCTCAAAAAACCCCATACCCGAGACTCCGGGAGGGCTCACACTGGGGAGTGCTTCCCAGAACTTCTGCTGCCAGTGTCCTTGTCCTCACGGTGAGACACAGCCAACCCCTGCCTCTTCAGGAGACCCTCCAACACTAGCACGTTCTTGGTGCTGCAGCCAGGAGTCAGTGCTGTGCCTCTGAGGTGGGAGAACCAACTTCAGGACACTGGTCCACAAGAGACCTCCCAGCTCCACATAATATCAAACGGCGAAAATCTCCCAAAGATCTCCATCTCAACACCAGGACCCAGCTTCACTCAACGACCAGCAAGCTACAGTGCTGGACACCCTATGCCAAACAACTAGCAAGACAGGAACACAACCCCACCCATTGGCAGTGAGGGTGCCTAAAATCATAATAAGTCCACAGCCACCCCAAAACACACCACCAGACACGGACCTGCCCACCAGAAAGACAAGATCCAGCCTCATCCACCAGAACACAGGCACTAGTCCCCTCCACCACTGAACCAACTTTAGCCACTGAGGATAGACACCAAAACAACAGGAATTACAAACCTGCAGCCTGCAAAAAGGAGACCCCAAACATAGTAAGATACGCAAAAAGAAAAGACAGAAAAACACACAGCAGATGAAGGAGCAAGATAAAAACCCAACAGACCTAACAAATGAAGAGGAAATAGGCAGTCTACCTGAAAAAGAATTCAGAATAATGATAGTAAAGATGATCCAAAATCTTGGAAATAGAATAGACAAAATGCAAGAAACATTTTACAAGGACCTAGAAGAACTAAAGATGAAACAAGCAATGATGAACAACACAATAAATGAAATGAAAAATACTTTAGATGGGATCAATAGCAGAATAACTGAGGCAGAAGAACGGATAAGTGACCTGGAAGATAAAATAGTGGAAATAACTACTGCAGAGCAGAATAAAGAAAAAAGAATGAAAAGAACTGAGGACAGTCTCAGAGACCTCTGTGACATTAAACGCACCAACGTTCGAATTATAGGGGTTCCAGAAGAAGAAGAGAAAAAGAAAGGGACTGAGAAAATATTTGAAGAGATTATAGTTGAAAACTTCCCTAATATGGGAAAGGAAATAGTTAGTCAAGTCCAGGAAGCACAGAGAGTCCCATACAGGATAAATCCAAGGAGAAATACGCCAAGACACATATTAATCAAACTGTCAAAAATTAGATACAAAGAAAACATATTAAAAGCAGCAAGGGAAAAACAACAAATAACACACAAGGGAATCCCCATAAGGTTAACAGCTGATCTTTCAGCAGAAACTCTGCAAGCCAGAAGGGACTGGCAGGACATATTTAAAGTGATGAAGGAGAAAAACCTGCAACCAAGATTACTCTACCCAGCAAGGATCTCATTCAGATTTGATGGAGAAATTAAAACCTTTACAGACAAGCAAAAGCTGAGAGAGTTCAGCACCACCAAACCAGCTTTACAACAACTGCTAAAGGAACTTCTCTAGGCAAGAAACACGAGAGAAGGAAAAGACCTACAATAACGAACCCAAAACAATTAAGAAAATGGGAATAGGAACATACATATCGATAATTACCTTAAATGTAAATGGACTAAATGCTCCCACCAAAAGACACAGATTGGCTGAATGGATACAAAAACAAGACCCATATATATGCTGTCTACAAGAGACCCACTTCAGACCTAGAGACACATACAGACTGAAAGTAAGGGGATGGAAAAAGATATTCCATGCAAATGGAAACCAAAAGAAAGCTGGAGTAGCAATTCTCATATCAGACAAAACAGACTTTAAAATAAAGACTATTAGAAGAGACAAAGAAGGACACTACATAATGATCAAGGGATCGATCCAAGAAGAAGATATAACAATTGTAAATATTTATGCACCCAACATAGGACCACCTCAATACATAAGGCAAATACTAACAGCCATGAAAGGGGAAATCAACAGTAACACATTCATAGTAGGGGACTTTAACACCCCACTTTCACCAATGGACAGATCATCCAAAATGAAAATAAATAAGGAAACACAAGCTTTAAATGATACATTAAACAAGATGGACTTAATTGGTATTTATAGGACACTCCATCCAAAAACAACAGAATACACATTTTTCTCAAATGCTCATGGAACATTCTCCAGGATAGATCATATCTTGGGTCACAAATCAAGCCTTGGTAAATTTAAGAAAAATTGAAATTGTATCAGGTATCTTTTCTGACCACAACGCTATGAGACTAGATATCAATTACAGGAAAAGATCTGTAAAAAATACAAACACATGGAAGCTAAAAAATACACTACAATACAGTGATAATGAAGTGATCACTGAAGAAATCAAAGAGGAAATAAAAAAATACCTATAAACAAATGACAATGGAGACACGATGACACAAAACCTATGGGATGTAGCAAAAGTAGTTCTAAGAGGGAAGTTTATGGCAATACAATCCTACCTTAAGAAACAGGAAACATCTCGAATAAGCAACCTAACCTTGAACCTAAAGCAATTAGAGAAAGAAGAACAAAAACCCCCCAAAGTTAGCAGAAGGAAAGAAATCATAAAAATCAGATCAGAAATAAATGAAAAAGAAATGAAGGAAACTATAGTAAAGATCAATAAAACGAAAAGCTGGTTCTTTGAGAAGATAAACAAAATTGATAAACCATTAGCCAGACTCATCAAGAAAAAAAGGGAGAAGACTCAAATCAATAGAATTAGAAATGAAAAAGGAGAAGTAACAACTGACACTGCAGAAATACAAAAGATCATGAGAGATTACTACAAGCAACTCTATGCCAAAAAAATGGACAACCTGGAAGAAATGGACAAATTCTTAGAAATGCACAACGTGCCAAGACTGAATCAGGAAGAAATAGAAAATATGCACAGACCAATCACAAGCACTGAAATTGAAACTGTGATTAAAAATCTTCCAACAAACAAAAGCCCAGGACCAGATGACTTCACAGGCAAATTCTATCAAACATTTAGAGAAGAGCTAACACCCATCCTTTTCAAACTCTTCCAAAATATAGCAGAGGGAGGAACACTCCCAAACTCATTCTACGAGGCCACCATCACCCTGATACCAAAACCAGACAAGGATGTCACAAAGAAAGAAAACTACAGGCCAATATCACTGATGAACATAGATGCAAAAATTCTCAACAAAATACTAGCAAACAGAATCCAACAGCACATTAAAAGGATTATACACCATGATCAAGTGGGGTTTATTCCAGGAATGCAAGGATTCTTCAATATACGCAAATCAATCAACGTGATACACCATATTAACAAATTGAAGGAGAAAAACCATATGATCATCTCAGTAGATGCAGAGAAAGCTTTTGACAAAATTCAACACCCATTTATCATAAAAACCCTGCAGAAAGCAGGCATAGAGGGAACTTTCCTCAACATAATAAAGGCCATATATGACAAACCCACAGCCAACATCACCCTCAATGGTGAAAAACTGAAAGCATTTCCACTAAGATCAGGAACAAGACAAGGTTGCCCACTCTCACCACTATTATTCAACATAGTTTTGGAAGTCCTAGCCACAGCAATCAGAGAAGAAAAGGAAATAAAAGGAATCCAAATTGGAAAAGAAAAAGTAAAGCTGTCACTATTTGCAGATGACATGATACTATACATAGAGAATCCAAAAGATGCTACCAGAAAACTACTAGAGCTAATCAATAAATTTGGTAAAGTAGCAGGATACAAAATTAATGCACAGAAATCTCTTGCATTCCTACACACTAATGATGAAAAATCTGAAAGTGAAATCAAGAAAGCACTCCCATTTACCATTGCAACAAAAACAATAAAATATCTAGAAATAAACCTAGCTAAGGAGACAAAAGACCTGTATGCAGAAAATTATATGACATTGATGAAAGAAATTAAAGATGATACAAATAGATGGAGAGATATACCATGTTCTTGGATTGGAAGAATCAACACTGTGAAAATGACTCTACTACCCAAAGCAATCTACATATTCAATGCAATCCCTATCAAACTACCACTGGCATTTTTCACAGAACTAGAACAAAAAATTTCACAATTTGTATGGAAACACAAAAGACCCCGAATAGCCAAAGCAATCTTGAGAACGAAAAACAGAGCTGGAGTAATCAGGCTCCCTGACTTCAGACTATATTACAAAGCTACAGTAATCAAGACAGTATGGTACTGGCACAAAAACAGAAAGATAGATCAATGGAACAGGATAGAAAGCCCAGAGATAAACCCACGCACATATGGTCACCTTATCTTTGATAAAGGAGGCAGAAATGTACAGTGGAGAAAGGACAGCCTCTTCAATAAGTGGTGCTGGGAAAACTGGACAGGTACATGTAAAAGAATGAAATTAGGACACTCCCTAACACCATACACAAAAATAAGCTCAAAATGGATTAAAGACCTAAATGTAAGGCCAGAAACTATCAAACTCTTAGAGGAAAACATAGGCAGAACACTCTATGACATAAATCACAGCAAGATTATTTTTGACCCACCTCCTAGAGAGATGGAAATAAAAACAAAAATAAACAAATGGGACCTAATGAAATTTCAACGCTTCTGCACAGCAAAGGAACCCATAAACAAGACCAAAAGACAACCCTCAGAATGGGAGAAAATATTTGCAAATGAAGCAACTGAGAAAGGATTTATCTCCAAAATTTATAAGCAGCTCATGCAGCTCAGTAACAAAAAAAATAAACAACCCAATCCAAAAATGGGCAGAAGGGCTTCCCTGGTGCCGCAGTGGTTGAGAATCTGCCTGCCGATGCAGGGGACACAGGTTAGTGCCCCGGTCTGGGAAGATCCCACATGCCGCGGAGCCACTAGTCCCGTAAGCCATGGCCACTGAGCCTGTACGTCTGGAGCCTGTGCTCCGCAATGGGAGAGGCCACAACAGTGAGAGGCCCACGTACCGCAAAAAAAAAAAAAAAAAAAAAAAACCAAAAATGGGCAGAAGACCTAAATAGACATTTCTCTGAAGAAGATATACAGACTGCCAACAAACACATGAAAGAATGCTCAACATCCTTAATCATTAGAGAAATGCAAATCAAAACTACAATGAGATATCATCTCACACCAGTCAGAATGGTCATCATCAAAAAATCTAGAAACAGGGCTTCCCTGGTGGCACAGTGGTTAAGAGTCCGCCTGCCAATGCAGGGGACACAGGTTTGTGCCCCGGTCTGGGAAGATCCCACATGCCACGGAGCAGCTGGGCCCGTGAGCCATGGCCACTGAGCCTGTGCGTCCGGAGCCTGTGCTCCGCAACGGGAGAGGCCACAACACTGAGAGGCCCGCGTACCACCAAAAAAAAAAAAAAAAATCTAGAAACAATAAATGCTGGAGAGGGTGTGGAGAAAAGGGAACACTCTTGCACTGCTGGTGGGAATGTGAACTGGTAGAGCCACTATGGAGAACAGTATGGAGTTTCCTTATAAATCTACAAATAGAACTACCATATGACCCAGGAATCCCACTACTGGGCATATACCCTGAGAAAACCATAATTCAAATAGAGTCATGTACCAAAATGTTCATTGCAGCTCTATTTACAATAGCCCAGAGATGGAAACAACCTAAGTGTCCATTATCGGATGAATGGATAAATGGCACATATATACAATGGAATATTACTCAGCCATAAAAAGAAATGAAATTGAGCTATTTGTAATGAGGTGGATGGACCTAGAGTCTGTCATACAGAGTGAAATAAATCAGAAAGAGAATGACAAATATCATATGCTAACACATATATATGGAATTTAAGAAAAAGAAATGTCATGAAGAACCTAGGGCTAAGACAGGAATAAAGACACAGACCTACTAGAGAATGGACTTGAGAATACGGGGAGGAGGAAGGGTAAGCTGGGACAAAGCAAGAGAGTGGCATGGACATATATACACTACAAAACGTAAAATAGATAGCTAGTGGGAAGCAGCCGCATAGCACAGGGAGATCAGGTCGGCGCTTTGTGACCACCTGGAGGGGTGGGATAGGGAGGGTTGGAGGGAGGGAGAGGCAAGAGGGAAGAGATATGGGAACATATGTATATGTATAACTGATTCACTTTGTTATAAAGCAGAAACTAACACACCATTGTAAAGCAATTATACTCCAATAAAGATGTAAAAAAAAAAAAAAAAATCCATACCCATTAGCAGTCATTCCCTATCCCTGTTTCCAGCCCCTAGCAACTACTAACCTACTTTCTGTCTCCATGGTTTTGCCTATTCTGGACATTTCATATAAATGGTATCATAACAATATGTGGCCTTTTGTATTTTACTTCTTTTACTTAGGATAATGTTTTCAAAGTTGTAGAATGTATGAATACTTCATTCCTTTTTATGGCTGAATAATAGTCCATTGTATGACTATACCGCATTTTGTTTATCCATTTATCTGTTGATTGTCATTTGGGTGGTTTCCACTTTTTAGCTACTATGAATAATGTTGCTATGATTATTCATGTATAAGTTTTTGTGTGGACATATGTTTTCAGTTTTCTTGAGTATATACCAATGAGTAAAACTGATGAGTCATATGGTAATTCTACATTTAACTTTTTGAGGAACAGACAAATGATAACCAAAGTTGCTGCTCCATTTTACATTTCCACCAGCAATGTCTTAGGCTCTCATTTCTCTATATCCTTGCTAATACTTGTTATTATCTACCTTTTTAAAAAATTATGTCTATCCTCATGGGTATGAAGTGGTATTTCATTGTGGTTTTGATTTGCATTTTCTAGACTTTCTCTTTCTGGTGGTGCTTTTAACCGAATCCCTTTCAGAGCCCCTACTCCTAGTCCTTATCCTACAACACACAGACGCATAAAGGAGTAAAAAGTAACCCCCGCGCCCGACCCTCCCCTTAGTAACCACTTGTTATAGCTTCAACAACTTATTATATCTCTTTTCAGATCTTGTCCCAGCATTTAAACACACTCAGATTTATTTTAGTTTACTTTCTTTTTTTTTTACAGAAATAATGTTATAATATACATATTCGGTAACTTGCTTCTTTTTTTCCCGATATTCTAGTTTTTAAAAGTCTATTAGCATGGTTTTTGTAAGTGGAATACTGGCATCTTCTATATGAATGAGTAGATCTGGATTCCTTCTACAAATTTCTTATTGCTATTTTAGGGGAAAAGGACTTTAACCTAGTGATTTTGTTAAATCTAAATTGTAAGGTTTAATATTTATACACACAAGGATGTACCTATTCTCTAGCCAAAATACCACTTATATTTGGAGAATGTATTATTTCTAAGGGATTCTTGGAACTTAAGAGATGTTGATTACCTTAGCTATCAAACACTCATATTTCATACTGCCACCCCCCCAAAAAAAGAATGGAAGAAAATAAAATTTCAGTGTATTTTTCTAGGTATTGACATCTGACTGTGACTATGTCTGCTGGAAGGCTTAGTGTGGGGAGGCAACTCTGGAGATGGACAGAACTTGCCCTGCCTGAATCCTGGCTAAGCCACTTGCTAGCTGTGTGGCCCTGAAAGTTATTTAGTCTTTCGGTATCCCTCAGTTTGCTCATCTGTAAAATGAGGATAATAAACCACAATAAAAATATCTGGGTTAGGTTTCCTTATTTTTGAAGTGGGTTGACTATATCTACCTTGCAGAGCTGTTATGAAAATTAAATGAGATAATTCATGTGAAATACCATACTGCTTAGTTTGTAGCGGGCACCTAATAAATGGTGGTATTAATTATTGTTTATATTATTAGTATCATCATCTTTCACCTTTATGACTTTGGTGAGGAGGCTTGTTCTAGTCATTCTATTCATTATGCAAAAAGATATGATGGACTAAAAAAAAATAACAGATCTAAAAACCATCGAAATAACTTAATAAATGAAAAGAACACTAGGTGATCACAGGAATGGGAAGGTGTCAGATAAAGCAGTGGGAAAAATCATAAAGGAAAAGACTGATATTTGTCTAAAAAATTTAAATTTCTATCTGCAAAAAGGGCAAATGTTAAGAAGTTATGAGTTAAAATATGGTAATCAAATGTTTACTATATAACTAGCTGCTAAAAATCAACAAGAAAAGCTATCAGACTCTGTACTAGTACAGTAATGCTGTTTTTATAAGTCCTCATACTCGGTGGTTGAAAACTCTCTCACAGGTCTGGGACTGGGGAGAATGTAGGCGGGTTGGCTGAGCTTGGTTGCAGATTGCAGGTTGGGTTCAGGTCTGCTTCACGACTCTCAATTTGGAGCCCAGCCTAAAGGGGTAGCTGCTACTTTGGGTATGTTCCTGTCTTAGCAATAGCAGAAGGCAAGTAGGCGAGGAGAAAGATATACTGTCTCTTGAAGCCTCATCCTAGAACTGGGATAGTATCACTTCTCTCTACATTCCAATGGCTAAAGAAAATCACATGACCAAACCCAACATCAATGGGATGGGAAAATATACTGTGCTCTCAATAATGAGTGGCACTGGGAGGCCACATGGCAAAGAATATGGACGAATAATTTTAAAATATGGAGGGCATGAAGAATTGTGAACAATGATTCAACATACCACAGACTGCTAGAAAAGATATAGGTGAAGTAGGATTGACCAAGTGAGAAAATACAAGATATCAGTTTACATACAAAAAGTTAAACCTCAAAAAATCAAGTTAAAATAACGAGAAACCAATATTAATCTATGAAATTAGCTAAAGTTAAAAAAAGTTACTCTACTCAATGTTAGGATGAGGTAAAACAAGCAATAATTAAAAGATTTTCATTTTTGTAGTAATAGTGCAAAGAAGCAATGTCATCTTTAAAGGTACTTAAAAGCTTTGTTATTAATTTTCTGAATACAGTTTGAATTTTTGAGATAACTCATCAAAAAAGTAAAATTTTCCCTAAATTTCAATTTCCATGCATATTATATCTAACACACACACACACACACACACACACACACACACACACACACACAGCCATTTTGGATCTCATTTAATTTTGCAGGAATTTTTTGCCTTGTTAAAATACTTCTAACATTTTTCTCTATTGTTCACCTCCTAGTAAGAATGATTTTCAAATGTTTTAAAGCTTTGGTACCCTCTTGGAAAGCTAGAGCACAGTGGGAAAACCACACAGCAATCAAAGAATTGTAGATCATGAGAAAAATTTGTCAGCAGAGTTACTGTTATTACTCGTAGGATGATAATTACTTGCAAAATTATTTGCAGGGATTACTTTGCAAATTGCTAAGAAAACATTTTTCTCATGATAACATCAGAAGTAAAAATGGGTAAGTAAAGTTTGCTGCCTGAGTGTGTAAGTTGTGGGCTAAATATGATCCAGTTCTTGCATATTTAGCAATCTTCAAACGTCCCAAAGCTTGCAGCACTTTTAATTCACTCTTCTCTCCTTTTCCCACATACTTAGTTTTCAAAACCTGCCGAAGTTCCCTTCTCTCTATAATCTCCCCTTTTCTTTCCATCTTCACCACCCCACCCTCATCCAGGCCCTCAACAACTTCAAAAGCACATACTTCAACTGCAGATAGGTTGATCCCCTCAATCCAGCCTTTTTCTTCTCCCTGCGTCCTGCTTCTATCTTCCTAAGCCATGCTGCAACACTAGTTCAATAGCCAAATGTGGCTATTTACCACCATATCAAATTTTACTTCCTTGGCCTTTTCCTGTATCTACCTCCAACAGGGAGGACTGGCTACAGAGTTTTAGGGGCTCAGTGCAAAACGCAAATGTGGCACCTCTTGGTCAAAAACTTAAGAATTTCAAAATGGCAACAGCAGAGCATGAAACCAAATGCAGGGCCCTTCTGAGCACAGGGCCCTGTGTAACTGCGTGGGTTCCACAGCCATGAATTTGGCCCTGCCAATAGGCACCTGCTACCCTAAGGAAGCCACTGTTCATGCTGTCCAGGTTTTGAGTCTTCTCATGTATTGTTCCCTCACCCTTCCACCAACACCCAGCTCCTTCCCACATTAAGCCTTAGCCTTTTCCCAGATGCATTCAAGTAGGGGCAACAAGTTGAGGATTGATCTTTACACATCTCTCTGATCCTTCCCCTCCTATAGTCTACAGTAGTCCTAACCATCTACACATGTTAATTTAGTCCCTAATTATATACTTCCCTATGTTTTTTCTGTGTCATTCATTCATTCACTCATTCACCATCTATCGTGGGCCAACTACTTGCCTTGACTGTGCTGGGCACTGGGTATGCTAAGTTCTAAAACAGCAGAGACCTTGTTTGACTTGTTCACGACTCCTTCCCTAAAGCCTCACACAGTGACTGGCTCACAGCAGACACTGAATAAATATTTGTTAAATAACCGTTGAATAGGTTTTCTCTCCACCATATGGTGAGTTCCTGGAGACCAAGAACTGTTTTCATTTGCTCTATGACTATTGATTTGGAACCTAATATGTGCCGTACATTGTTCCAGACATGAAAACACTGTTCTAGACCACTGCCTTTACTTCTATATTCCCTAGCACATTATCTCTAGCACATTATTATAACAAGAGCTAACATTTACTGAGTGTTTTATATGTGCCAGGCATTAGTCTAAGTCTTATCTATTAACTCACTTAATTCCCCCAATGATTCTATGAAATAGGTCCCATTATTATCCCCATTTTATAGATGAGGAAACTGAGGCTTAAAGAGATTGAGTAACTGGCCCAAAGTCAAATAGCTGCTGGGGTTTGAAGCCAGGTGACCAGACAATAGCCCGATTTTTGACTACAGGGCTAGGCTGCCTCCAATGAGTATGTTTTGATTGACTGACTTGACTGAACTAGAGAGATCAAGGAAGAGCAGTGCTGGTGGCACAACACAAATCCATAAATAACCATCAAAGTGGTTGGGCCTCATAAAAACGACAAATTGTTATGCAATTTCCTGACCAACACTAAATATAATAGGTGCATAGTTTTTCAAGCTTACAATGTGGTAAATAGGACATAAACTATGGTATCATTTATTTCACTGAAATCACCCAGCCATAAAATGCTAAATAAAGAAGATAGCCCACTAGGCCACCCATGGAAGCCTGGAGGAAGAGAACAAACTCTAAGTTCCTACATGTTGGTGACTCTTTACTAGACTGAAGGTAAGCAATAAAGTTTTTAGGCTGAAAGTTCATTTGCTGGAGGCAGTAAAGCCTGTTGACACCAACAAGCTTACCAAGGCATTAGCAGGCAAAAAAGGAAAAGGGTGGAAAACAAGAGAATAGGAGGGAGGAAAATGGAAAAGGTGAGTCTAATGGAATATAGAGTGTGGGAGCCACCAAGAGCTGCCTTGGCTGCTCTGCTGCTGTGGTTGGTGCCCCAGCAGGAGACAGAACAGTCAAGATGAACATTAAATTTAGCCAAAGGCACATGGAGGGCCTTTTAGTCCTATGGGGCTCAGTGAAATGGAGATAGCAAGTCACTATTTGTCGTACTTTGATTTGGGTTCCACGTCAAGTATCAATAAATGGACTTGCATACAGCAAACAGACTAGAAGTAAGCATAAGGCCCAGGTTGATGGTGTGTGTTGGGTTTGGTAATGGGGGATTTATGCCACTCACATAAATGTGTGACAAGATGCAGGGGGTGAAAGCGGCTATTAACACTGATTAACTCAAAAGTTGACCACCAGCACACACAGCCATTGTTTCCACCAGCACTCGTTAGTGACGGGCTTTGTCTGGCTGGCTTCACAAGAGACAAATGCCATTACGGGAGACCAAATAACCTTATTTAGGCAGTCGACAGATAATAGAGACGCTCCAGGTATTAGCCTGACTGCATTAGTTTGATTTGTTACTACTGTTCACCTTGTCCTAGGCATTAATGGAGACAAAGGCTTGGAATTACTTGCAGCAGAGTTAAGCTGTGGATTAGAGAGAGCCTTCGTGTTTTGAGGGAAAGATAATTTTATCTGGGGTTTCCATTTCCATTTTCATCTTGCTTGATTTTTCCTCAAAGCTGAAGTCCAGTTTTTCCCTTGAATATCATCATATTCTCTCCAATTTACTAGCAATTTTAATTGTTAAAGAGAGTTACTGACCCATTATTTCCTTTAACAAGATCAGCCTTTTATCTTTTAGGTTTTTGGAAATGATTTTAGGGGAAATACACTAGTGATTTTGTATATTATCTTACTTCTTGAATATTCTTACATATTATGAACTCACTTCACAATATTTAATAATATTGTTATCAGTATCTGAAAATATAAAAGGATATGCATATTACATTCATAGTTACTTCTTTAATATTACAAATTCTATATTTAATTTTTTCTGACTTCTAAATGTTACTTGTTCTAGTTATAGATGCATAATTTCTATTATTAATGATTTCAGTTATAAATACATAACTGGTTATAAACACTATTTCAATTATACACAAAATTGAATTTTAGAATCACATAAATCAGTTATATTAAGCTGTCACTGGAAAATAATGAGATAATGATATTCTAGAGTTACTACATTTCTCTCCTCACCAGACTTTTTATAGATATGGTAAGTTTGTATAATTAAAAAATAGTTTAGGGGGCTTCCCTGGTGGCGCAGTGGTTGAGAGTCTGCCTGCCGATGCAGGGGACACGGGTTCGTGCCCCGGTCCAGGAAGATCCCACATGCCACGGAGCAGCTAGGCCCGTGAGCCATGGCCGCTGAGCCTGCACGTCTGGAGCCTGTGCTCCGCAACGGGAGAGGCCACAACAGTGAGAGGCCTGTGTACCGCAAAAAAAAAAAAAAAAAAAAAAATAGTTTAGGGACTTCCTGGCAGTCCAGTGGTTAAGACTCCACACTTCTACTGCAAGGGGTACATGTTCGATCCCTGGTGGGGGAACTGAGATTCCGCATGCCGTGCAGTGTGGCCAAAAAAAAAAAAAAGTTTAATTGCACTTCTAGTTGTTGATCAATGTTTGTGATGCTGTTTCATTTTTTTCTAAAGTCTGTAATTTTATACAGAATCCTCATACTTCTCACATTTGGGGGTTAGGTTTAATTTTAGATAAATTCTAGATAACCTATGATTACTCTTTGAAAAATCTCAATTTGTGAAAAGTACTAGTTCAAAAATACTTGAATATTAACATTGTGAAATAGTTAGTTATACACAGGACTTGCTAAGCCAAGCAAACATTAAGATGGAGACAGAGCTATATCTCCGAAACTGCAAGATGTTAGAAAGATGCACAGAATGTCAAGTCTGATGACATTATAAAAAATAACAACAGCAAAAACAACAAACATATACACATGTGTGTATATACATGTATAGATATATATGTGCTTTTATACACAGAAAGATCTACAAAAATGTTTAATGATGGTTATCTGTGAAGGATGAGATTTGAGGGAGGTTTTACTCTACTTCTATAATGCTTGAATTGTTTACAGTATGTAAACATGACCTTTGGGATTAAAATAAATGGCTATTTGAAAAAGCTTACCCGTCGCATGATCCTTTCCCCTCAAACCCACTCCTGGTGACTTCTAGTCCTCCACCTTAATATGATTTCATAGGAACCTACGAAGAGCAAAGAAAGCTCTTGGTGGATAAATTGTGACTAATATATTTTATAAATAGTGCTTTGAATTTTATAATATTACTGAAAGCAGCTCTTTATGTTAGAAAAAGTGGCCCCACAGGGTGACAGCACAGACTTCTTGGAAAACATTTAATGCTTCTGCTCTTCCAGTTACTTCCCTGCTGCCCTTCTCTTCCTCCTCTCTCTCCATCTCAGCAATAGTGAAACAGGATAAGCACAGCTTACTGCTGAAGCTGTTGGGACACAGAGCTCTCTACCCCAAATTGTTCTCAGAAAATGATTTTTTAAAAGCTCTAAAATCTGAGTCATGGTACTTTTCCTCAGCAATAAGATACAAACTCCTCTAGTCTTTTCCATGCAATTAAAAAATGAAAGAAAAAATATATAATGGGCAGAGACTCAATAATTCAACAAGAATTAGCCTACTCTGGTCATTACCGGAAGAGAAAAGAAGGGCAGAGGAATAGGAAGGAAAAAAAGGCAAGCAAGGGAGAATTCAATCCAAATGGGCAAACTTGAAATACAGCTTCCAGGAAACAAAGTCAGCGTTCTCCAGCTCATATCAAAAAGAACACCCACTTTGGCCTTCCGTTAATTAAGTGGAAAATAAATACCCAGATCTCCAGTGGCAGGACTCCCTTGTGACGCATCTTATCTTATTCCTGTCTTTAACTGGCAGGTACAGTGGCAAATGCAAAGAAAATACAGTTTTGGCCCAGAAAGTGCCCTGATTATTTCCAGTGACAATGTCAGAACATATACAAAAGGCAGGAGAGTTATCTTACCTCCTCAGTCAACATATATATTACTTGTAACAAAATATACAGGTGATTGGAAATCACTAAACTGGAAATAGATACAAGCCAGATGATCATTCTTACTTTGATGAATGCAAGTAAAGTACAACATTAAGTGGACTAGAAAAACATTTTAAAATTTGCATTTATTTGTAGCTCAGTTCTTTTGTGCAATGCAATACTAATGGCATGAATAAGACAACTCATGATTTTACATCTCTACTTTGGCAATAATAACTTTGCTTTAAAAAAAACAACTTGAAACTGGAATGCTATACGGATTTGTATTGATATATGGTGAGAAATTCTCACTGCTTTCTGCCAGAAATCAAAAGGAACAAAAGATTCACGAATAAATCACACTAATATGTTTAAGTATAATGTTTCAAAATGCAGTTGAAGGAAACTTATTGAAACAAATCACACCTTTGTGCCATTCTTCAGATTATTTGACTTGAATTATTTTGTAAATGGAATCCATTTGTGGAGTCAATTAGTCATGAGTTTACTGATTTTAGCAAACTAATTTATTAGATTAAATTTGCTCACAAAAAATAGCTGGCTTTTTCTGAAAATGTTTATTAAAATATTAGGAAAGGCCTTTATTGTAACTAAAAGTGCCCAAGTATAATAGGTACCATGTTATAATAGTAATTATTTACAATATATTTTCAGAAAAAAAAGACAATACTCAGATTAAACACAGAAAAGAAAACATCACATTTTTAACACTTGATATCCCCATTGATTCTTTATATTCCACAATTGGAAGATAATTCCCCATGTTTAGTTTTCTATCTATTCCAGGAGATCTGTGTTGAAATTTTTTTTGGCCATGAGAAACTGTGATTCTCTATGGGATCTTTTCAGCTTTGCACGCCGATTTTGGAACCAGATCTAAAATTAAGGAAAAAGAAAACAGATCTGAGAAATGTTATTTTATTATTCTTAACATTTTAATTACCACGAGTAATAACTAAATTAAAAAATTACCTGGATTCTGTCTTCCTCTAGGTTCAATTTTCGAGCTAAGTCTTCTCTGATGTCAATGCCAGGATAGCAGTTTACTCTAAAGACATTTTCCAACACTTCAATCTAAGAATAAGGAAACAGTTATTTAAAGTGTTGATCTTTGGTATGTTATCATAAAATAGACTTTAATTTGTATAGCAACATAATTGCATTTAAATCTTGGGCAATTAATCTGTATGCCTTTTTCAAAAAAATTACTATCCAGAAACTGTTAAAGAGAGAGAGATAGAGACAGTCTATTGTTTCATTAATAAGGATTCTAAACTGAGATCCCAAAGTGGATAGGCTTTTGCCCAACACGGTGTCAGTTAAAGCCTTTGTATTACGATCGTTGGTTGAAAAAACTTCCTACCTGGTTTTGAGTAAAAGCGGTTCTGGGTCTTCGGCCTCTATACCAACTCAACTCTCTTTTCAAAGAAAGTCTTTCTGAGGGTGAAAAGTAATCTTCATATTTCAAAACACTTTCTTCCGGCACTGAGTGATCCACAGTACAAGGTAATGAGATCCCATTAGGAAGACTCGGGACATGTAGACATAGGTTAACCTCTTTCCCTAAAAACAGAAAAATAAATCCCACCTTAGATGTCCAATTCTATATTCCACAAAGTTCTATAAGAAGTAATTTCAGGAACTTGTCTTTAATTTTCCTAGTAGAATTCTTCTGGGTTTCACAGAACTGACCTTTCATCGACCAAAATCCAAAAAGCAAACAAAAATGAAAACCCTGCCTTGCTGATAGAGGACATATTTTGGCCTCTGAATGTCATTTAATTTTCAGTGAAAAGAGATTTAGAATATCTGATATGGCAAATACACCCAGAGATCTTCTGAAGAAAATGAAGGTTCTTGGCATTTCCTGTGGGTGAACTTCATATCCACTTGGATCTAAGGCCGATGTTCTTTTTATTTCCCATAGGACTCAGCTGGAGGCATTAAAAGTGCTAGATTCTTCAATTATGTAATTGGATGAAATTGCAGTTTTTCTCTAAGTCTATGTAGTACGAAAAAAAGGTCAAATTAAACATTGCAAACTAATTAACAAAGAATTTTAAAAATTAAGTTGTGGCGTACCTGAAGAGCCGCAGGTGTCTGCCCAGGGCCTGTGGGGTTTCATTGATGGAACACAGTCTTTCTTCTGGTCCAGTCCTAAGATGCTCTCAATTGAAAAGGAGCAGGGCAGGGGTTTGCTTTTCCCAAGCCGAGCACCTTCTTGAAGGCTGGGAGACATCCTCGTGTGGGCTGCACAGAGCTATAGTTCTGGCCTCTCCACTCCTCCCTGGCTGGCTCTGCCCCACGTGTACCGGGCTGAACCTTCCTGCAGTTCACCTTATGGCTCCGCTGACGATGGGGGCTGGATTTAGAACGTCACTAATTAAAATCCCGTCTTAGAAAGTTTTAGCATGTCAATGAACACTGGCCCAGCCAGCAGCTCCAGGAGTTAATTGTTTATTTGTTTGCAAGTAATTAGCAACTAATGGTTACACCAGGGGGGCCACGTACAGGGACAAAAAGTGTTATCTCTCCTAAGCAGAACACAGACTTAACTTTCTCGAAAAGTGATGCACAGACTAACACTCCTCTTTTATTTGAAATCATTAATGTATAAAATCATGCTTTTTATTCTGAAGTTTATACTTTCATGAACTCCAGTTACCTAATACAGGCAAGAAAGGAGAGCAGTCAAGTAATAAATAATCTAATTTAAGTGAATTTTCTTCCAAAGAAATTGGAAAAAATAATAATCCCTTAATGCTATTATAGTAATTCTGATGAAAAGGCCTGTTTTTCACATGCATATGTAATAGTGAATGTTGTCAATGAAAACACAATAGTATTTGGAGTGCAGCATACTGGAAAAGGTTGGCAATGTTATTAACACTGAGTTTAATTGTCTTCCAAGTGCCTCGATTAATTCATAAGGAACAGTTGCACCAAGTATTTTAAATAATTAATGAGCTAATTCTCTTCTTTCATCTTTTCTTTTAAATGAGAGAGATACAAGTTTATATGAAGATTCATATGTAACCGCCTCCAAGCAACTAAAAAGTATGACTATTGAAACTAAAGGAAGAATTTCTCTCCCAACATAGTTGTTTCAAAGAAAAAAAAACAGTTTATCTTTTAAAGAAAAATTTCTCTCTGTTGATATTTTGAGGGACTGGAGGGTTTTCATGAGGACAATAAGGTTTGTGAAAAATAACCAAGAACAGAATATTTTAATGTCATCATCCTAAGAAAACATGAAATTAAAAGAGAAACACACCTGCTAATTGGGAAGATTCTGAAGTGGCCACTTCCTACCAAAGTTGTGACACTTTTAGTTCTTGTACTCTCCTGCTCCTCTTCTTCCAATACCTTCTTGATGATAAATTTAACTGCTCAGCTTTATCCAGCATTTAAACAACTATTAGGCTTTTCTTGTGGGAAGAGGAAAAGTAGTCTGTGTCATAGAGGAAACAGCCTCTACAGGACTGAGCTCAACTTCATCAGATTTTGCCCTATCATGATGTCACTTCCTATCACAATGTCATAAATACCAAGCTAAATTCCTCCTTACACTAGCTCTAGAGTGAATAAAGGATCCACACACAAAGCATCAACAGGCACACAAGATAGATTTATAAATATACAAGTAAAGCCATCCTGACAATGAATAAACTAGTAAAACATTTATACCTTGTGGAGGTTTTGCCTGTAGTGTCTTGGGAGGTAGACTGTGCAATGGTGAGGGTGACCTTACTCTGGGAAGACTTGGAGGAAGAGATTGATTCAGAACCTCCCAGATTCCTTTCTCTCCTTTGAAACATTCATGCATTCATGCATTCATCCCGCAGTTGGGTGAACATCTACTGAGTACCAGAAAAAACAGAATAGGATCCTTGCCTTCATGTGCCCATGAAGCTCACAGCGGGCGTGGGAGTGGGGAGACAGGCAACAAACAATAATTGTAAATAAGTAAATAATCTCGTACATTAACTAGGGATGAGAATGGAAAAAGAGAAAAGGTAAGTCAGGTAAGGGAGGTGGAAGGAGGCCTCACTGAGACCTTCAACCCCACAGATTAGTGTCCTAGAGGCACAAGTTTCAAGGATGCCACAACACAGGCTGAAGCAACTCCAGTCCCTAATTTCTTCTTTACGAACACAAACATTGCAATATTTTTATTTCTCCTGAGTTGATTTTATCTGGACTTACTTATAACATTTTATATATGGATGAGTAGATGGAAATAAAAGATAGCAAAGAATTTCTTTTAAAATGTGGAGGAAATGTTTTCTCATATACTCATATAATGAATTTTTATATAGCACTTAACCTGAGCCAGATACCATTCTAGGTGCTAGAGATTAGTGATAAACAAAACAAGGTAATTTTAGAGAGTGATAAACTCAGTGAAAGGAATAAACAAGGTGATGGTGATAAAACATAACGGGGGTAGGGGTGGAATGGGAAGAGGGTCTTTAAGTATTGATGGTCAGGGAGGCCTCTCTAAGGAGGTGACATTTTAGCTGAAGCTGAGGATGAGAGAAAGCTAGCATGCCAGGATCTTGAGAAAAAGCATTCCAGTCAGAAGGAACAGCAAGTACAAAGGTCTTGCAGCTGAAAAGCATTGGAATATTTGAGGAAGAAAAGGGCAGTTAGCCAGAGAGAAGTGAGTGGTACCAGATGCTATTGTTTGGAGAGCCAGGCCTGGCTGGATAAGAGATGCCTTTATAAAGACCATTGTAAGGAGTTCAAGAGCAAAGGGAACCCACGGTAGGGTTTTAAGTTGGGACTAATATGATAGTCTGAGCTGTTTTTACTCACAACACTTCTGACACCAAATGTGTATGGGTTTTTCCACACCGAGCAATTCTCCAGTTCTCTGCAGACATCAACAGGGTGTCCTACAATTCAATTCTGACACTAACTACCTGGAGCTAGTGCAGACCCCACAGGCTAAGGGCTCAGTCCCACGAGACTGCCCCCACT
This sequence comes from Tursiops truncatus, assembly GCF_011762595.2. NCBI lineage: Eukaryota > Metazoa > Chordata > Mammalia > Artiodactyla > Delphinidae > Tursiops > Tursiops truncatus. The sequence goes on from NC_047043.1 coordinate 70,996,168, forward strand.
CTAGAAACTAGTTTGCAAGTCCCAAGTTGCCACGTGTACTTCTGACCAACCGACTGTACATCTGGGGTTCCCACGACCCACTTCTCAGGTTCAATTATTTGCTAGAATGGCTCACAGAACTCAGGAAGGCATGTTGCTTATGTTTACTAGTTTATTATAAAGGATACAACTCGGAAACAGTCAAACGGAAGAGATGTATAGGGCAAGGTACGGGGGAAAGGTCAGAGAGCTTCCATGCCCTCTCTGGGCACACCACCCTCCCAGTGAACACCATTTCAATGTGTTCGCCACCCTGGAAGCTCTCTGAACCCTGGCCTTTAGGGGTTTTTATGGAAGTTTCATTGCATAGGCAAGACTGAATAAATCATTGGCTATTGGTGATTGATTTCAATCTCCAGCCCCTCTCCCCTCCCCTGAGGTTAGGAGGTGGGGCTGAAAATTACAAGCCTCTAATCTAGGTTTGGTCTTTCTGGCAACCAGCCCCCACCTTGAAGCTATCTAGAACCCACCAAGAGTCATGTCATTAGAATAAAAGATGCTCCTATCACTCTTATTACTCAAGAAATTCCAAGAAATTTAGTAGCTGTGTGCCTGGAACTTGGGACAAAGGCCAAATATATTTCTTTTTATTATATCATAGATAGGACTTATGGTTTTAAAACCCCACCCTGGCTGCTACGTAGAAAGAGACTGAAGAGTGATGAATGTAACCAGGAAGATCAGTTGGGAGTTGTTTATTCAATACCTTTTTACGGAGCATATACTAATGCCAGGCATTGTTCTAGGTATGATGAAAACAGAGATAGCTGTCTGGGGCAAGAGATGAAGGCTAATAGTGGATTTGGGGAGAGATACAATTCTTCAGGAGGTTGTGGGAGACTGTAATTGAATAATTAGTACCAATTCTTCAATCCCCATAATATACTATACAGCCACCCCCTTGCTGTGGCCTCATAGTGGATATAGTGTACTTCCCACTCCTTAGCTTTAGGCTTGTCTATGTGACTTGCTTCAGCCAATGGGAAGTGATGTGAGCAGAAGCTTGAAATGTGCCAGCATGACTGGTTTTCCCTCCTGAGCTTCTGATATCACCATGTGGTCATCCCTGGGGTAGCTGCTGCCCCTCAGCCTGAGTCCCAGAATGAACACACAGATCCCAACCCATCCTGCGGCCTGCAGTCAAGTAGGCCAAGCCCAGGCAAACTCAGCCAAACACCAACTGACCTACAGTACTGTGAGTGAGAAAAATAAATATTCGTTGTTTAAGCCATTGAGATTTTTGAAGTTATTTGACACATAGCATTGTGGAGGAAATAGCTCATCCATTCAGGGAGAGATAAACACATCCTGCTGATGGACTGGTGGAAATGAAGGAAAGAGAGGCATTAAGGATGACTGTTTTTTGGCTTGAGCAAATATAGTGTCATTTACTGCGGTGTGAAAGCCTGGATTAGGAGAGGAAAGGTTTGGCAAGAAGTGAAGAGTTCAAGTTTGGATAGCAAGTAGGCTACTGGGTTTATGAGTATGAGCTCCGGGCTGAATCTCTCAAGTTTGTGCATTACAAGCATAAATCATAGGTATTAAAGCCATTAAAATCTAGAGGTTTGCATGAGATCACCAGTGAATGGACCTAGATACAAGAAGGATCTTAGGACCAAGTCTGAGGTATTCCAACATTTGGAAATTGGAGAAGATGTGCTGGAGAAGGAACTAGAGAAGGAAACAGCTAGTAAGGCAAGAGAAAAATCTGGAGATACAGTAATTGACCCAAGAGAGGAAAAAGGATCAAGGAGAAAGATGGCTACAATAGCATCTCAAGTGGTCTTCCTGATCTCCTTCCCATCCTTGATCTCCTATGGCTTTCTATCAACACAGTAAACAGCCAGAGGGATCATTTAAAAACAAGTCAGTTCAGGGAATTCTCTGTCTGTCCAGTGGTTAGGACTCCGTGCTGCCACTGCAGGGGGCACGGGTTCAATCCCTGGTTGCCTGGTTGGGAATAAGATCCTGCAAGCCGTGCAGTGTGGCAGAAAAAAAAAAAGTCAGTTCATATCATAACTCTGCTCAAAAAATGGCTTCCCATCTCAGTAAAAGTCAGTCTTTATAGTGTCCTACAGGCTCTGACATGATTTGCCAGCCCCCCTTCCCTATCTGATCTTACCTCTTATTACATCTCCCATGCTCACTTTGTTCCAGCTACACTGGACCTCTTCCTGAAAACACAGGCACAATCCTGCTTCAGGAGTTTACACTGGTTTTTCTCACTACCTAGAATGTTCTTCCTTCACATATCCTCATGGACTACTCTGTTACCTCCTTCAAGTATTTCCTCAAATATCATTTTCTCAATAAGGCTTACTCTTCCTGCCCCTTTAAAAATTTCAACCTCTCTTTCAGGATTCCTGAGGCCCTCTGCCCTGCTCCAATTTTTGTTAAAAGCATTTACTACCTTTTGACTTTTTATATATCCTTTTTTGTTGTTGTTTTGATTTTGTTGTTTTTTTTTTTGTGCCAGCACAGCGTAGCGTGCGGGATCTAAATTCCCTGATCAGGAGTCGAACCCATGTCCCCTGCAGTGGAAGCATGGAGGCTTAACCACTGGACTGCCAGGGAAGTCCCTTATATATCTGTTTATTATGTTTATTGTTTACTGCCTGTTTCCTATCTCTAGAATTTTTGTCTGTTCTGTTCATTCTAGCATCCAAAACAGTACTCGGCTCATACTAGATGAAAGAATAAATGAATGGTCAGCTGTGTCAATACTGCTGAGAGGCTGAGTGAAAATATACTAGGTTTGTTAACAAGGGGGTTACTGTCAACCTTGGCAAACTGGAGGGTAAAGAAAAAAGCCAGACTTGAAGTAAACTGGAGAGTGAATGGGATATTTCTGTTCTAGCAATATGCTGGACCATATTCCTTGAAAGACCCTTCAACTACAAAACAATTAGATCCTGGGTAAAAAATACCTTCAAATACATTGCTGAGATCCCCATAAGTAAGGGAAATTTTGTTTGTTCACCAAACAAAACAATAAAAACCCAACAACCAAGAAATGAAATCAGAACTGGGAGCAGTGATCAGTAAGCAAATGATAAATACGAGGTAACCCACACGGGAAAAATCCTTAGCATCACTGAAACCAGGATTCTAATCCTCAGGCTAGCGGTAGACGGGGGCGGGGGGGCACCGAACTGAACTCTCTTACTTCAGGCCACTTCAGTAATGGTTCCTGGCAAAAGCAGACCAAATTCTCTCTGGAAGAAAGCCTCCCTAATTTAGGTCCACAGGATTCCCACAGATTTAAAGTAAGCAAATATAACCTCACAATCAAAGATTGGCAAGCACATGAGGCCAGCTACCATGACATGTGTAGAGGCCAACATGGAGAGGAACTGAGGTTTCCTGTCAATAGTCAACACCAACTTGCCAGCTATGTGAATGAGTCACTTGGGAAGTGAATCCTCTGGCCCTACTCAAGTCTTCACATGACTGAAGTCCCAAATGACACCTGATCACAATATTAACAGAGACTCCAAGACAGGACTGGGTATCCAAGTCACTACTGAATTCCTGACATAGAGAAACTGTGAGAGGTATTAAATGAATACTACTTTTTTAAACCACTAAGCTTTGGGTGATTTATACAGCACTAGATAATTTATTTAAAAAGCTCCTCATAAAAAAAACTGGGCACAGGGAACTCTACTCAATACTCTGTAAATGGCATATAAGGGAAAAGAATCTAAAAAAAAAAAAAAAAGTGGATATAGGTATATGTATAACTGACTCACTTTGCTGTACCGCACAAACTAACACAACATTGTAAATCAACTATACTCCAAAAAAAAAAAAAAAAAAAAAAAAAAACTGGGAAGGGAGAACCTGTAGGTAGACTGGTCAAGAAAAAAAGATAGAACACAAATTACCAATATTGGGAATAAAGAGGTGATATCACTACAGAAATTGCAGACATTAAAAAGATAAAAGAATATAATGAACAACTTTATATCAGTAAATTCAACAACTTACATGAAATAGGCAAGTATCTCGAAAAATATATGATTACCAAAACTGAGACAACATGAAATAGAAAACATGCCTAGTTCTATATCTATTAAAGAAACTGACTTGGTTATCAAATTCTTTCCCACAAAGAAAACTTCAGGCCCAGATAACTTCACTGGTGAAGTTTATCAAACATTTAAAGAAAATCTTGGGACTTCCCTGGTGGCGCAGTGGTTGAGAATCCACCTGCCAACGCAGGGGACACGGGTTCGATCCCTGGTCTGAGAAGATCCCACGTGCTGTGGAGAAACTAAGCCCGTGCGCCACAGCTACCGAGCCTGTGCTCTAGAGCCCCCGAGCCACAACTGCTGAGCCCATGTGCCACAACTACTGAAGCCCGCGCGCCTGGAGCCTATGCTCCGCAACAAGAGAAGCCACCACAATGAGAAGCCGGCGCACCGCAAAAAAGAGCAGTCCCCGCTTGCCACCACTACAGAAAGCCCACACGCAGCAACAAAGACCCAACACAGCCAAAAATAAATAAATAAATTTATTAAAAAAAAATTTTTTTCAGCAAATTAGGATTAGAAGTAACTTTCTCAATCTGATAAAGGGCATCTATAGAAATAATCGGTTAACATACTATTTAGTGGTGAAAAATTGAATGTTTTCTCCCTAAGATAAGGAACAAAGCAAGGATGGTCACTTTCACCATTTCTATTGAACACCAGTGCAATAAAGAAAGAAAAGGAAATAAAGATTATATAGATCAGAAAGGAAGAAGTAAAGGGTCTCTTTTCACAGATGACATGATTGTTTACAATAGAAAACTTTTAAGAATCTACAAAAGCTACTAAAACTAATAAGTGAATTTAGCGAAGTCATACTATAAAGGTAAATATACAAAAATCAATTTAATCCCATACATTAGCAGCAAACATATACTTATGCTATGATCTAGCAATTCCATTCCTAGAAAAATGAAAACAGGTCCACAAAAAGACTTGCATGAGAATATTCACAGAAGCTCTACTGATAATAGCCCAAACTGGCAACTAGGTGTCTATCAGCAGGAATGCAGATAAACTATGGTATAATACAATAGTAGAATACAACTCAACAATATAAAGGTATTGATATATAGTATCAATATATGGAAAAACACTGATGAATTTCAAAAGCATTTCAAAAACATTATAAGTCAAAGAAGCCTTATACAAAAGAATACGTGAAGTTTGATTTACTGATGTGATGTTCCAGAACAGACAAAACTAGTTTATATTGAAAAAATCAGAATTTGGAGTTGGAGGCAGAGAATGAATGGGAAGAAGAATCAGGAAACATGGGGGGTGATGGTAATGTTCTATATCTTGCTAGGTTTTGGATTACACAGATGTATTCACTTGTCAATAATTATTAATACTCTAAGATTTATGCACTTCACTGTATGTAAAATTTTATCTGTTGAAGCATAAACGAGTGCTGAACTATAGTTAATGATACACATGCTAAAGAGTTTAGGGGAGAAGTATATTGATGTCTGTAACTTTAAAATGCATAAAAAATAAAATAGATTGGTGGATGGATAGATATGTGGTAATAATTAAACATTATTCTATGATTGTAAACAAATAGAACTTCTAGTCCCATAAAATGAGAGACATGTTCTGTGTTTGCACTATCCAATATGGTAGCCACTAGCCACATGTGGCTAATGAGCACTTGAAAAGTGGCTAGTGCAAGTGCTGGTGCAATTAAATTTTAAATTTAATTCTCCTGTAATTTATTTACATTTACGTAGCCACTTGTGGCCAGTGGCTACTATATTGAACAGCACAGACAGAGAATATTGCCATCACCGCAGAAAGTTCTGTTAGACAACGCTGGTCTAGAAGTATAGAACAATGTTGAAAATAGTGATGATGAAAACAGACATACTTGTTTTGTTCCTGACATGAGAATACTGTTTCACCACTAATATAATGTCTACTGTTGGTTTCTAATAAGTGCTGTTTATCTAGAGTAATGTTATAATGAATACAAACACAAAATATCTGTAGTGATTTATAGCTTTTAAAGCATTTTTAGTGTATTTGTGCTTAATCCTTTAATAAATCCTCCACTATTTGGTAGCTGAGAAAACAAACTGAGAGTTCAGTTGTAATTTGCAGAAGTCACCAAATAGCAGCGGCAGAGCCTTGACTTTTCCATCTCCAAATTCCCTGTTCTATTGATTTTATCAATTAATGGCCACTGTAACATCTTCACCAATGATCTCATGATATAAACATCAAAGTGTACTGATCCATTAAGAAAAAGGTTGTGAACCTAATTGGGAAAAGAACTTGAAAAAGAATAGATACATGTATATGTATAACTGAATCACTTTGTTGTACAACTGAAGCTAACACAACGTTGTTAATCAACTATACTCCAATATAAAATAAAAAGTTAAAAAGAAAGAAAAAGGTTGTGAAATCTTGCTTATGATCAATCCTCAATATCTTTCAACAATTATTTTGAGATGAGAAATAAAAGCCTGACACATTGACACTGAAGAGACTTTAGGAATTGTAAAATTGGACAGCCTATATTTTAAACATCTACATGTTCAAGGTGAAGTAAAAGTTGAGAGGTTTATGTTTTATTTTGCTTTAGTAACTTGTAAATCAACTCAGGCTTTGCTAACATTTATTTTCTAATTATGTATTTCTATTAAGTCCCAAATCATTAACTATCAGGAAAAATGCCCAATGTGTTAGGTGTTTTGGCAGAGATTTTTAAAATCCAGTCATAGCATAATAAGAAATAAAATCAGCCTGTGAGCATAATAAGAAAGAAATGCAATAAGCAAAGCTTTAATGACATTTGCCCCTTACTTCTGCACAGGAATTACACTGTTCTATTTGAGACCCTCAGTATTTTTAAATATTAAAATGTGTTTTCTAAAATAAAATACTTTATTTTTTACTATTACACATACAATATCTCCTAGAGCAACGCTAAAGCAGACATTCAATAAATATTTGTTGAATGAGTGAATAAACGGATGGATGGATAGATGGATGGATGGATGGGACTAGGAAGAGGTGACATTTGTAAGCTGGACAGGCAATGTAAATTCTGTGTGTTTACTACTGTTGTCATTGCTTTTTAATGTGTAAAAGTAGTCCCAGTTTTCTATGAACTACTTATGTATGACTCCAGGGTAATCCACAAATTAGACATTATGACATTCTGAAACTATAATTAAATAAAAAGTGAGATGGGGGATTCATTTTTAAAATCTGAGCTTAAAATTTAAAAATCCTGAGGCACAATTCATATCTGTGACACTCTGTCATTCCTCAGGCCCTCCTCAGCCATCATTGTAACTTGAGACACATGGTATATTTCCCAGTGGCTACAAGGTTCAGGAGAGTTGGGACTATTTCACACACTTCTGTCTCTCCCAGCACGGCTCACAGTGTCCATCAAACAGGAGATATTAAATAAAGACTTGTAGAATAAGTTCACTCTATTTATAACATTTAGAAAACATTTTAGGCTTTGCTCTTCTCAACCTCAAGAGTATAGTTTCATATTTTTACACTTTCAAATCAGTCAAAATTGTTTTCAGTGTAGTGCCTTGCATACATCAAGCCCTTGATTTTAAAAATTTGATGTAAAATCATCTAAAACTCTGATACATTTCTATTTTTAAAAAAATTCATTTAATACTATGGTACATAGAGTAAAATATGATAGTCCCTTTCAATTCTACCCCATTTTTACTCTCCAACCCACTGGCCACCATTAACAGTTTAGTGCTGCTCCTTCCTGTCTTTTTAGAATGCCTTGACATAAAGAGGTAGATGCATGCACACACGTTTTCATCCACATGGAGTCAGACACACATACTATTCTGCAATGTGGTTCCCCCACACTGACAAGACATGACATCAGCACACACAGCTCTACCTCATTCTTCAACAGCTGCTTGGTGCTACATCAAGTGGAAGAACCATAATTCATTGAACTATACCCCTGATAATGGCACTTACGTTTGTCTCCAATTTTTTAAACTATAACAAACAATGACTACCTTGTTAGCACATACGCAGGAGTATTTCCATGAAAAAGTTTCTTTGAAGAATATATTATTTCTTTATCACCCAAAAATAAACCAGAATTTATTATGAAAAAAAAGAATATATTATTTTTTCGCTGGATTCTGCCATATTTCCTTCTAAGAAATCTTTACCAATGAACACTCCCACCCAATCTAGCCCTTGTCTTTATGTCCTCCCCAGATTGACAGTGGGAACAAGAAAACTCAGGGCTAGGTTAAATTAGACTCAGGATTTCCCCAGACTCAATAATCAAAGATAAAATAGTTTAGGATTTAAGGCTCCCAGGGGCTCAGGCCTACACGTTAGTGCCATTTAATCTAATCATTGTAGATTAAATGAGAGTTGTCAGTTAACCTGAGAACCTGATTGTTATTTATAACATTGTTTCTGGAGGATAAATGTCATGGTTCTTATCAACTTAAAAACAACCTTTTGAATCACAACAAACATTTATTAAACTCCAGCATATATCAGGGATGTACTAGGTAACCAGGGGATGAAATGATTTCTGCCCTCAAGAAACTCATGATCAAGAAGGTAGTCATTAATATTAATTTTGTTCAGTGTGATAATGAGATTATGGTTATATTTTTTTAAATGCCCTTCTAAAAGATATTCTACTTAAGTATATACAGGTGAAATTTCAGAATTTGAAATTTTAGGTTTCTGGGTTTTGGTTGAAAATACTTCAGGAGGGCTTGCTTCCCTGGTGGCACAGTGATTAAGAATCCGCCTGCCGGGCTTCCCTGGTGGCACAGTGGTTGAGAATTTGCCTGCCAATGCAGGGGACACGGGTTCAAGCCCTGGTCTGGGAGGATCCCACATGCTGTGGAGCAACTGGGCCCGTGAGCCACAACTACTGAGCCTGCGCGTCTGGAGCCTGCGCTCCGCAACGAAAGGCCGCGATAGTGAGAGGCTCGTGCACTGCAATGAAGAGCGGCCCCCGCTTGCCACAACTGGAGAAAGCCCTTGCACAGAAACAAAGACCCAACACAGCAAAAATAAATAAATAAACTCCTACCCCCAACATCTAAAAAAAAAATCCGCCTGCCAATGCAGGGGACACGGGTTGGAGCCCTGGTCCGGGAAGATCCCACATGCCGCGGAGCAACTAAGCCCGTGCGCCACAACTACTGAGTCTGCGCTCTAGAGCCCGTGAGCCACAACTACTGAGCACACACAACACAACTACTGAAGCCTGCGTGCCTAGAGCCCGTGCTCCGCAGCAAGAGAAGCCACCGCAATGAGAAGCCCGCGCACCGCAACGAAGAGTAGCCCCTGCTCGCCACAACTAGAGAAAGCCTGCACACAGCAAAAAAGACCCAATGCAGCCAAAAATAAATAAATTAAATAAATAAATTTTAAAAAATTTTATATTATAAAAAAAAAAAGAAATGAAAATACTTCAGGAAAACCCAGAAAGAAAACAAAGGTAATTGAAGCAAGTGTTGCAAAATGTTGATAAGTGCTGCATTGGACTGATGGGTATATGTGGATTCATTGTCTCTAATGAATAGAAATATAGTAATGTGGGTTCATTATTTTCTCTACTTTTGTAAGTATAAATAACAAAATTCTCTCATTCTTCTAGGAACACCAATCAATAAATACAAAATTTCAATATAAGAATATAATAAAGATGTGTGCACAAGAGGCTATGGGAGCAGAAAAGGGCCCAGATCACTTGAGTGAGACTGAGAAGGGCTGAGGAGTGGTAAGAGCCCAACTCTGGTGTCATACTACTTCGGTCCAAATTCCAGCACTGTGCCTTTTTTTAACTATGTGACCTTGGGCATGTAACTTAGCCTCTCTGTGCTTCAGTTTCCTCTATAATTAAATGGGGATAATTATAGTACCTAATTGAGGATGAAATGAGATAATACTTGCAAAGCCCTTGAAGTAACACCTGACACATAGTAAACATTATGTAAACTGCTTGCTATCATTTATTACCATTATCAATGTTACTATGAAGGCTTTTCAGAGATGTCTTCAGGTAGAGATGTTTCAAGAAAAGGTCAGAGAAAAGCAACGTAATGAAGGCCAGTCAGGTATAGGGGTGTGTGTGTGTGTGTGTGTGTGTGTGTGTGTGTGTGTGTGTGTGTGTGTGTGTGTGTGTGTGTGTGTGTGTGTGTGTCTGCTGAGGGGAGTAAGAGGGAGAAGGTGAACCTGATTCCCATATTTCTAGCTTACGTGACCAAATGGATAATGACATCATTAACAGAGGGAACAGAGATGAAGGAGAGTTTACCACTTGAAAACTGTATTTCTAATCATATAAACAAATGACAAAGTATTTAGCAAACTGAATTACCTCAGAATTAAAATATAGTTCCCAGATTGAGAAAGTAAAAAACTGATGAAAAATTGGCAGCATGCAAGTTAAATGATAAAGATTCTAAAAATACTTTAGGGGATTTTATCTGGAATAGTAAACATTATTGTTATACAGCTCACATATATAACCTAAATAAATGAGTTCATTTTAGTACTAGAAGATAACTGGAAATAACATTTCAGAAATCTAGCAACTCAGATATTAGTGGAATTGCCTTAAAATAAATACATATTTCTAAAAGGTTATAATCAAATAAGGCAGGTGTCGTGGTTACCACTGGATCCTTTCACATAAGTACTACCTGAGAATTCTCGGCAGTGTTTGGGTCCCCATTAAAGCAGATATATGTATGGGGGGCAGGGCAGAAAAGAGCAAAAATCATCTCTGGAATATTTTACTTTGAGTACCCTGAGGTCATACCCCTCTCCAGGAACTACGCTTTCTTCCTGCCAACAGCCATGACATCTATTTACTTAATAATTTCTCTTTAAAATCTGAAAAAACTTTAAGGGAAAAATAAACAATTTAGCAACATATCATGTCATTGGTCTATTCATGAATATATCTATGCACCAATTTTCATTTTAATATTTAATGTTTTCTATTTAATTTTGAAAGAATCTTAAACTTTCAGAAAAGTTGCAAGTATAGTACAAAAAACTTTTCTCTCCAACAATTTGACAGTAGTTGCTGACATCATGCTCCATCACCCCTAAATACTTTAGTGTGTTTTCCTGCAAACAAGGACATTCACCTAAATAATCACAATAAAATCATCAAAGTCAGGAAGTTAACACTGATACATCACTACCACCTAATCACCAAACCCAATTCAAATTTCACGATTGTCCCAAATAACATCCTTTACAGTGAAAGGATCCAGTTCAGAATTACAAACTGCCATCAATTGTGTTACTTTAGTCTCATCCACTCAGCAACAGATCCTCTAGTATTTCTTTGACTTTCATGACCTGGACACTTTTGAACATTACAGTCAGTTACTTTGTAGAAAGTCCTTCATTTAGGGTTTGTCTGAGGTTTCCTCATGATTAGATTCAGGTTAAGCATCTTTGGCAGGATGACACAAAAGTGATGTTGTGTTCTCATTTCCTAGCAGGTAGCACATAATTTTGATTTGTCTCATTACTGGTGATTTTAACTTTGAGCATTTGATTAAGATGGCATCTGCCAGGTTTTCCCACTATAAAGTTACTCTTTTCACCTTTATAATGTAGTATTTTTTTGGCGAGGTATTTTAAGCCTATGTAAATATTTTGTTCCTCAACAAACTTTCTATTTATTCACTTCTTTATATCAGCAGGGACTCATGGTTTCCTATTTTATTTATTTATTTATTTATTTATTTATTTATTTATTTATCTTTGGTTGTGTTGGGTCTTCGTTGCTGCGCGCGGGCTTTCTCTAGTTGCGGTGAGCAGGGTCTACTCTTCATTGCATTGCGTGGGCTGCTCATTGTGGTGGCTTCTCTTGTCGCGGAGCACGGGCTCTAGGCATGCGGGTTTCAGTAGTTGTGGCTCGCAGGGTCTAGAGCGCTGGCTCGGTAGTTGTGGCGCATGGGCTTAGTTGCTCTGCAGCATGTGGGATCTTCCTGGACCAGGGCTCCAACCCGTGTCCCCTGCCTTGGCAGGCGGAGTCTTTTTTTTTTTTTTTTTGCGGTATGCGGGCCTCTCACTGTTGTGGCCTCTCCCGTTGCCGAGAACACGCTCCGGACGCGCAGGCTCAGCGGCCATGGCTCACGGGCCCAGCCGCTCCGCGGCATGTGGGATCTTCCCGGACCGGGGCACGAACCCGTGTCCCCTGCATCGGCAGGCGGATGGACTCTCAACCACTGCGCCACCAAGGAAGCCCGACCGGCGGATTCTTAACCAATGCGCCACTGGAGAAGTCTCTCCTATTTTATTTAATGAGTTAGAATCTCATTATTTATTGTGACGTTGAAATGTCCCCTGATTTGGCTAATGGGATCCCCCTTCAAGCTGACTTCTGTGTTCTTTTGACACATCAGTTTTGAGCACTTTCTACTTTCTAGCACAACAAGATGTCTCAGGCACATCTTGTTCTTTTCTTGCTCTAGCCCTTGTGTCAGCCATTTCTCCAAGGAGCCCTAGTTCTTTTTAACGGAGAATGGGGTTTGGAAGCCAAGATATGGACTCAGATGTGCATTCATTGTTATTGGGGCATCTCTGCTCACAAGCCTTCTCGATGAAAAAGCTAAGAAACACATGCAGGTATGTGACATATACGCACTTTACATCCAGTTTACTCCTATACATTTATTGAAATCTGTGAGTTCACATACACACCTCTAATTCCAATCTCATACCAGAGGATTCATTCTAAATTTTCCCCCTTTCCATATTTGTAATTCCCTTCTCTGACAGTGAGAAATCTGGCTTCCCTTATCCTCAATATATTTACCTATTGCATCTATCCCCCTGTGTAACCAAACTGCCATTGCTACCACTCCTTCCCCGCAAAGATGCCCTAATTCCTCACTTGAGCTCTGATGCCTCGTCCCAGGCTGCCCTACTTCATGGAAGCCTTCCTTACTGCACTAGAGTACCAATAACCTAACCTAGGTGCACAAAAGCCCTTCTTTCCCTGCTTGGGTTCTGACACCGCACACCCAAGCACTCTGTGTGGATACCTTCTTCACCCCACTGGGACTCTGAGACCCTGCACTAGGCTGCCCTTCTTCATGGATATTCTCCATACCCCTTGTGTTCTGAAGTCCTGCAGCAGGCTTCCAACCTGAACAAAAGCCCTCCTCATCATGCTTGGACTCCGAAACAGCCCTCTCAGGCACCCTCACCCCACATTTGCTCCAACATCCTGCTGCTTGGGGGCTGCCCCTCCAACCAAAATGCTGTTTTTACCCACCTTGTGCTCTGACGCCCCCCTATGTAGATGAGGGGGCTCACCTTGCATGGGCTCTGGCACCCCACACCAGGGTGCCCCTTTGTGAGGACGCCCTCCTCGCCCCTGCTGGCTCCAACACCCCGTTCTGAGCCCCCCATGCCTACCCACCCTGCATAGACTCCTACTTTATTTAGCCACACCTAATGGCTTTAGGGCTGAATTATTCAGAAAGGGAAGAGAAAAAAACATACAGCTGTTTTTACAAGAAATCATTGTCTTCTGTTATTAAGACTTTACTTTTGACCCTGTATATAGAACATGACTTAGCTAAATCACTCATGTAATTTTTCCTTTAAACCAATACATCTCATAAAGTATTGAGTTTACTTAAGACAATGTTAATTTGCCCACGATTTATGATATCTCATATCACTAATTTATACAGTTTCTCCAACATTTGTTTCAAATCACAACCTCAGTTAAAGATGTTTTTGGGACTTCCCTGGTGGTCCCATGGGTAAGACTCTGTGCTCCCAATGCAGGGGCCCCGGGTTCGATCCCTGGTAGGGGAACTAGATCCCACATGCACACTGCAACTAAGAGTCCGCATGCCACAACTAAGAGTCCGCATATCGCATCTAAGAAGCCCGCATGTTGCAACTAAGAAGCCCACATGCCACAACTGAAAAAAGATCCCACGTGCCACAACTAAGACCCAGCACAGCCAAAAACAAATAATATTAAAAAAATAAATAAAGGTGTTTTTATCCAAAATCCTCACACCTTTCCTGCCACCCTGATCTCTATGCAATTCTCAAAATAGCCAGCCACTCCTGCCTTAGGGATTAGGGCGTCTGCCAGGTTGTTCCTCTCCCGGAACACCTTCTCCTCAGATGTCCCCATTGCTCACTCCAGTGACTCAAGTTTTTGTTCAGATGTCACCTTCTCAATGAAGTCTACTCTGACAAGCTTATTTAAAATTGCAACTGCCCCTCATCCCATTTTCCCTGCTGCTTTCCATAGCGCTCCCCACTTTCTAATATACTACTGATATACTTCTAATACTACATATTATGTTTATTTTTCATTGTCTCTCTTCCTACCATCTCCACTAAACGGTAGCTCCGCAAAGGCAGAGATTTCGAATATTTTGTTCATTACCTAATAAATATTTGTTGAATGACGACAGCCATTTCCTGAGGTAGTTTGAATCCTAAAACTAAATTCAGAGCACCACCTAGTGTTCTTAGAAGGATGTCCTGATTAACTCTGAGACTTCTCTGCATCAGCCATGATATAAACAGTACTGGTTTAATCAATTCTCTGTAACTGTTTTTTCACTGCCCTCTGTGGTTCCATAGAAAGTAAAATGATTTCAGTGATTAACCTGTCATGGGACTTATTGGTTTCTCTAAGAGCAATCTCTTCTCCACTGACTTGCCTATTGCTCCCCAGAACTTCTGGGAAGTAGGAATGTCGTGAAGATCTTATATCTTTTAATCTGAGGGCATCTCCCCTCCCCACACTGCCAAAAACCAAAAACCAGAAACAGGGTAATAGCCTTTGCTGGTTTGGTACCTACACCATTTCTCCAGAATATCACAATATATATATATTGATTAAAAATTTTTTGATTTGACCACAAAAGCCCCTAGATCAAAGTGATAAAACACTAGCAAGGGTAACGGTAATATTATTTAAAATAGTATCAGGATTCTCTAAGACAATGAGGACAATCTTCTGATTTAGAAAATATTGGCTTCTTTAGTTATGATACAGAGGGAGAAATGAAGAAAATGAAAGCTGCCTTAAAAGCACTGAAACATTTAATATTGGTAAATCATGAAGGGAACACTTAGCTGATTTTTACTGGATGCTTATTGGGCCCAGCACTATTCTGAAAGCTCATTAATCATCTTCCCGACTCTATCATGTAGGTTCTCTATATTAAGCCCCATTTTTTAGATGACGAAATGGAGACACAGAGAAGTTAAGTAACTTGACTCAAGTCACAGAACTAGTAAAGAGTGAGGCCAGGATTCAAAACCAGCTAGGCTGGCTCCACAGTCCATGTCCATGAGCTCACGCCCATGTATTTATTCACCTCCCAACAGAAACAGGAATGATGCTGCTTGGTTTCACAGTTCTTGGCTTGGTCAAAGAAATTAGTTTACAATGTCCTCATCTTCCAAAAATGAATCAAGGCAACCATAAAAGAAACAGGCATATACAATTATCCTAGAAATAAAGTTTCATTCTTTTCACAGTCAAGAAAGTAGAAGCTATGGAATTTGCCTTTCCAAGGATTTATGTTTTAGCCACAAATTTGCAATCTAAGGATGCTGTGGCAAAGAGCAAAAGCAACATTAATATTAAGGTCAAAGACTAGAGGGTGGTTTGCAATGGGCACAATGAAGAATCAGTTGGTCCTGGCTGCCCACCCACCTCTTTTGGAACACACTCCTCAGAACTTTTGATTCTACCCCCCAATTGCCCAAAGCTTCTCCCCACTCGACCACTGGTTCAAATGTTTTAGAGTCGATGGAATGACTCAGGTTCCCAAAATATCAATTAATATACTCATTTCTTGAATTTGGTTCATCTCAGCTGAATGCTAAGAAAACAGCTGAATTATCTGTTAAAGTGAGTCTCATTAAGGAGTGATTTATTAGGTAACATCTAGAATTATTTGCATTATATATTATACTCTCAAAATGAGCATGAATTACCCCAGAATTTCAGATTGATGGAGTCTTTCAGGGGATGCTTGTAAGTGGGAAGATTCCCAAGCTCTCTAGGTGATTCTGGAAATGGTGCCCCTCTCACCATCCTCAGCTGGAACCAAAGACTCTTTCCTAAATATTTACTTGACCCTTTAAATTTTCTAAAATACAAGGTTATTTGGTAAAGGGAAATGGTTATTTTCCATTTTGGATAGAGTTTTTCAACATGTGGTTTGAGGATGACCTGCTTTGGATTCACCTGGGAGAGTCCCAGTCCTACCTCTGACCTACTGCATCAGAATCTTCAGCTGGGCTCAGTAATCCGCATTCTAACAACCTCCCCCAGATGACTTTTATGTGTGCATAAGTCTGGTAACCACTAACCTAAGGGGATAATTTTAAAAGGTAAAGCACCAGTGTCATTTGGGTTGTTGGATTCTTTCCTATTATATACCGCAGACCAGAACTTCAAGAGGTATCATGTAAAAACTTAATTATAAGAAGATCAAATATAATTTTAGGAGACTAATAATTAACAAATCTACTTACAAGACTGTATGTCTTTTTGTTGTAAATTATATTGTGAAACGTCTCAATGAATTCTTTGGTGGATGTTGTTTAAAGCTGCCTTGCCTTCCATAAAATTAACCTGCTAGCCAGTTTTTACTATGCTACCCACACAAGGCTCCAGTAAACCTTGAAGCATTCTCTGAACAAGCCTCATTTCCTGTATAAAAGGAACCGAGTTTGGTCAACTATACAGAACTTAGGCTGATTAAACTTAAACTGGTTATCAAAGGAGACTGCAATTCTGCAGTTTTAGAGGTGTTTTAAAATAGGAAATACAATCGTTTTTCTGGTTGAGCAGAGTGAACAGTAGCCTAAAGCTAGAGGATCCAAATGGAAAGCCTTTTAAGATTCTTTCTAGCTTTATAATTTGACTAAACTGCGTCTCCACCCAATTGAACGTGAAGTTGTTTTTGTTTGCTTTGTTTTTTAATCAGCTGAGCCAGGCAAGAATTCCTTGCCTCTCTCTGATAATATAATAGCCTCTTGAGAATCCTTGCACAGTTTAGGTGCACGTAACATACAAAAAAGGAAACCATTTAACTTGATGATAATACCCCACCCAGATAATTCAGATACCTAAGATAATTTTTCATTAGAATTATTTAGTTTGGCCAAGTTAACTGGCCGAACCCCTTCAGCTGCACCATATAACTCTTCTTCACTTTGTTTTCACGTATCATTTACTCCTGATTCTTATCAATTGTCACTAACGTTCTTCTTCTTCACTTACAATCTAATTACAGTTCAACCAAGAATGTTACTTACCCTGAAAGTCTTCCTTCTTTATAGCCAGGTTGCATGCCACTGTGCTGATAGACGAGAAATGTCGAAGGCCAGAGTTGTATTGCTGAGATCTGTATGATGCCGGGTACATCCAAGCAGCTGGGAACCAGTAACACTCTAAGAACTGACTCCAAACCACCTTTCAAAAACTAAAGATCTCTTCTACAGGGTGACTAGTTGATAAACAATCTAAGGGGAGAGCTCTTATTGAAAGTTTATTGAAATCTAAGGATTATTCTGTGAAACTATACTGCAAGTCTACCTGGTAAAACTTTAAAAACTTGATTCTATTTGCCCTTCAAGAGATCATGGTAAAATCTAGTATTTGAGTTTAAAATAAGTAACTTCCATTCCCGTTACTGTATTTGGATTTGTTCCACTGTACCTGGATTTATTCCAATTTATCTGTGGAATCGGGCAACTAATAATTTTTATTCAGCATTTCTTATACTTCTTGAATGAAAATGGGATGGATTGGTGGGATTAATGGCTATTTAGAAGACACTAGTGATTCTGCCATTTTCTCTGTATAATGATTCTTCTGTAAGGAATGTGGACATATAGAGATGGACAAAAGAGGCAGAAGTTCTAATCCAGACCGAGTTCTAGAAGTAGAGCTTCACTTTTCTTTCCTGTAAAAAAAGTTAGAGGCTGAAGAAGCTATTTAAAGATTCTTCCAAAACTTTAACAGAAATGCTAATCAGTTACCAGCATAATAAATCAGTGCACCCTGACTTTAAAAAGATGTTTTGTGATTTATAGGAAATATGGAAGTCTGAATTGTGGCATGTCAGTCTCTCAAGGCCAGGTAAGAACTGACGAATTGGCAGCAAAGTCATGTTTTTAACTGAATATACTGATATGCAAGTGCTCAGAAAAAAATCTTACGGAGACTACTGTCCACGAATTTACCTAAAAGCCAAGTTAACGACACAACTGATCGCTCAGATCTGAGTTAGCCAGCACCATTTTGCTGGAGAGGGGAAACTGGACGCTTCAGGCAGGTTTGGGAAGGTTATAATCTGAGGAAACTAAAGAAGGCGCCAGCAGGGAGGTCTCCTTCATGGTCTCTGACGAAAAACGTTGCGGGAGTAGTCAAACCGCCCCAAATTCCCCAGTGCTGTCCTCACTCGAGGCTCTGGTTCCAGGAGACGTACGCCTTGCTGGGGGAAGACTGTCCCCTACGATTTACAACCAAACGCGCGGAAGCACGGCTGGCGCCCGAGGGGCGCAGTAAAACCCACCTCCGCCGCCTCGGAGGCCCAAGCTCGCAATCAAGCCCCGAGCAGTGAAGGAACCTCCGGGCCAGCCCCGTCGCGGTGACGGGCGTCACCGCGAGCCAATGAGCGCGCCGGGAGGCGGAGCAGTCAGGCCAAGGGGGCGGGATTTCCCGCGCGGCAGCGCAGCCCCTTGGCGCCCGGCGAGGGCGGCAGACCCATCGAGAGAGGGCGGGTCGGGGTCAGCTGCTGCAGGCGGGCGGGCGCGGGAGCTGTGGGCGGCCGCCGCCTCGTCTTTTGCTGCGGCCCTCCCTCCGCCACGATGCCGGGAATCGACAAGCTGCCCATCGAGGAGACGCTGGAGGACAGCCCGCAGGTAAGGTGCGGGCGGCGGCGGGCTGCGAGGGAAGGAGCGGGGCTGGCCGACCCCAGGCCTGGCGCCGCCGCGGCCGCAGGTGCCAGCCCTGGCCTAGGTGGGCGCCGCCCCCAAGTGCCCCCGCCGGTAGCGGGCGGCGCCCCGATCGCGGAGGCCGGGCCGCCCTACCGAGGCCCGCGTGGGCCTGCTCCGCTGGGCCGAGAGCCGCGCGCGGGGTCTGGGACGTCGGCAGGCTGCGACAGAGCCGCGGCCGCCTTGGCTCGTGGGCCCGGCGGTCACATACGCGCGCGGGGCTCCCTTGTATTTGACAAAAGATGCTTTATAATCGCCGTGATGTGAGGTGGTAAATCCCGAACCTGGAATTTTCTCTTCGAAAACCTCTTCGGAGAGAATGCAGAAGGAGAAAAGACCCCGTAGACTTAATGATTTCTGACCAAGCTAGGGAAGGAAATGGATAATTTTGGGGGGGGAGATGCTGAAAGGCTGTTGATATGCCCGTGCGTAGAGTCCTCGGCGAAGCCCGTCAAGGGTCCCGGAGCCTCTCGGCCGAGTGTCGTGGCCGTGAGTGTAGCCGCTGTCACTCGGACCATGCACGCCGAGTGGAGGACGGCGCCTTCGCGGCTCCACGACTGCTGCGCCCTCGTTGCAGACTTGGCTTTAGTGAACTCATCAAAATAAAAGCCCTGTGTTTTGTGCGTTGGGGATGATGCTAGTGTGGTTGCTCTAGCTTAAGATAGTCTAGGAACACGTAACCATTACTGATGTTTTCAGTACTGAAGAATGAAATCAGCGATGTTAAAAACCATGTTGGTAGGCGCTGTAACTTGCGTTGAGAAACTTCATCCCTAGGTCTGTCTCTTACACAATAAGGGATTTCAGACGGTGTTGCTGGTTGGCTACCACTTAGAATGAAGAAAAATTTCTGAAATGTTCATTTAGAACTACAACTGCACATATTTCATGTGTCTTGACGGTTTAATATGACTCCAAATGAACAGAAGGGAGGGGCTGGATCCCCCTTTACTGTATGATATGTCTGCCATGGATGTGGTGCCAATTTTGATTGCCAAGTTGAAGTTGGGCTCTGATTGTGGAATTGATTTGTTTTTTTTCACGCTGAAAGTTATCTTCACAGGCCAGTTCCTGCTGGTAATGTACTCTTATCAGCCTGTATTGACACAAACAGAAACTGACTTCTTGGCTTATTTTGACTGCCAGAATAGCCAGTTCAAATGCTTAACGATTTCTGTAGTATAAAGTCATAAGCTACATTTGTTTCAGATGTTTAGCAAAAATTTTGTGGGATGTATTGCTCAGGTGTACTTTTGTCATTTTACTTTTTTATTTTATAAGACTCAACAGGTGCCTTACCTTTCTTCTCATACCTGGGCTCGCTTTTATAGCTCATAAAGACTACACACTGCTCAGAATGGGTTACACAGTGCCCTAGCCATGACTTAGGAGGGTATAATCTCTTGACTCATCTAATTTCTTGGACTTTTCACACAATTAGTTTACAACTTGAGCTTCTTTTTTTACAAGAATGTGCTGTATTAGTATTAGTTTTATGGTAATTTTTAATGAAATAGCCACGTTGATAGTCTTTCAATTTCTAGAAGTAGTAAATTTGAACTAGTTAATGTTTACTTGGGAAGATTAATTGGGACAACTGGGATTTAGAAGGGTAAGACACTGAGAAGCAATTCTTGGGGAAAACCTGTGGCAAGATGGAAAGCCCTGGATTGGGGATTCAGGATATAAGGGTTTTAGTCATTACTGCCGCTTAGTACCTTCTACTTTAGGGCAAGTCACTTAACTTCTCTGAACTTCAGCTGTTATAGATAGTGAATGTTTTAACCTTTGTACTTGATTATAAAAGTAATAGTTGTTTGCTTCAGAAAAATTGGAAGATACAGAAAGCACACAGTTACCTGTCGTGCGCCCAGCAGCAAACTCTGTTAACAGTTTGCTTTCTTTTTTCTAGTTTTTTTCTCTTACACATTCTAATGTGATTGAGATTATATTGTGCATAATGATTTTTATTTGGCTTTAGCTACACATTGTAGCTTAAGTACCTTCACACGTTATTACATACTGAATAAAAAATTCAAAGGTTGCACATTTCCTTGACTCACTTAATATAGTTGTCCTGTTGTTGGACTTTTAGAGTTTTTCCCAAGTTTTGCTGTTATATATAGTGCTAAGATTAATGCTTTTGGGCATCAATTTTTGTTCTCATCTGGACTGTTTATCTAGGATAGAGTCCAAGAAGTTGAGTAACAAAGAGGAGGAAAACTTCTAAAGCTCCTGATAGAGATGTTTTTATTAGATTATTTGATTCTAGTCAAAAATGGCCTGCCAGTTGCTATGTAAAAAAGTTAGAGCCTGGGAGTCTTGAAGGACTACGCTGAATTACAATTATCCTTTTTTAGTTTTAATTTAACGTAGCGAAGTATTAAAATAGGGCTATATTTGCAAGTCCAAATCCAGCTGATTGCACATAAACATCTTTAGAATTATCTTGCACAAACCATACCATTCTGCAAAAGATACCATGTTGAAGTAGGAAATCTTAAGACTATACTAGATGCCTTATCAATGCTTATATATTGTTTTGAAAATCAGAAACAAAGTTAAACTTTCTATTTAGTAAGAAAAGATATGATCTTTAAAAAAATAACTGATTTTATATGTAGATAACAATCTTATCAATGATCCATCTAAGCTAGAACTGTGAAGGCAAACTCCAATCCCAAATGGAGGCTTTTCTCTTTGGCATAATATGAAATACTCAAAGATTATGAGATGTACTTTTTTTAAATTCACATTTTGACATCTCTTATATTGAGATGCCCCTTACAGTTGATGTTGTTTTACTTGTAATTGCCTGCAAATGTACACACTTGGTTATTTCTCCTAGTGACATGAGTGGCTAAGTGCAGCCTTTTAATGTTCAGCCAACAAATCAATTCACAGCCACTTGAAGGATTATCAGTCTTGTTTTTGTCTGAAAATATTTCTTTGACAGCTAGTAACATGAAGCAAGTGCTGCCATCAAAACTTGCTGACTGGGTATCAATAATTTGGAAGAAAATATTGGAGATAAAAGTGGAGCACTTCTGAGAAATATTTGTCACCTGCTCGTGGCACAGAATAATATTGGATGTGAAAACATGGCTAGCGGTGTCTCTTATGTCAAAAAATTACCCACAAGAGTTGAAATTTTAGGGTTATATTAAACTTGTGCAACTTGTGTTTTCTTTTTTGTGTTTATATGAGAGTTATATAAAAAATTGTCAAAGATCTGTTTCCATAAATATAAAGTAAAAACTTCAAGACATTAGAAAACCTGAATTCATAGCTTAATTGCCAGCATTGTTTTGTTTGTGACAGTAGTATATTAAACTGGCACAGCTCACAGTGGATGCCGTCATAGATTCAATGAAATGGTACCATATTGATTGCATTTTTGTAAGCTGCTAACTTTAAACAGTCATTATACAGTGTTGAACTCAATCTTATTAGCTTTACATAAGGAAGCTGTTTCAACCCTGTTTGAGGCTAAGAACATCTTTTTAATATAAGTCCACTACACATTTTTGCATAAATGTGTTATTCCTTGAATTAGAATGCTAATTTTTGAAGAAAAAAAATGTAAGTGGCACACTTTTCTTAAGAATGGCACTAGTGAAACAAGATTTCATGATGCTTTCTTTTTTACATCTTAAAATAGCACTTGGGGAATGGCAGTAGGGCACTAGAGCTAAAAAATAAAAAGATTCTGCCAGATCTAAATTTCTGGGGCATTGGGAAGTAGAGGATTGAGGTAACTTGGACTTCATATACTGGCATAATGATTTTGCGCTGCTTTTTAAAACAACCATAGTGACTTAGCTTTCTCTTCTGAAAATAGGAAGCTAAGGAATAAGTTGATTTTTAGAAACCAGCTTCTAAGGCTGAGGTATAAATTAACTATTTGTAGAATAAAAGTACAAGGTCATCTTTTAGATTTTAAGCTGTAGTTATCTCAATAATTGTTGGAATTTAATTCTTATCCTGCCTTTGGGATATAAAAAGGTGAACATACTTTGCCTTTATGCTGAGTTTCCTTATCTCTGATCCTTTTTATTGACAGTCTTAACATTTACTGACTGACAAGTTTTTACTCTTAAAGTGAAGGTAATTTTTACATGCTTATGCTCATTGTGGGGGAAAAAAAAAAGCCTAACAACATAGAAATGTATAAAGAAGAAGAAAAATGATTCCAAATTCTGCACTCAGAAAAAACCTAGTTAGCATTTTACAGGCCATGTTGGGGAGGGGAAGGGGTACTATGGTGTTATTTTGGATTATGATGGGGAGGGGGTTGGCACTACTAGAAGAGACTATGGAGAAAGAGAAATAACCAGGGACTTCCCTGGTGGCGCAGTGGTTAAGAATCCACCTACCAATGCAGGGGACACGGGTTCAATCCCTGGTCCGGAAAGGTCCCACATGCTGTGGAGCAACTAAGCCCGTGCACCACAACTGCTGGGCCCACGTGCCGCAACTACTGAAGGCCGCGTGCCTAGAGCCTGTGCTTCGCAACAAGAGAAGCCACTGCAATGAGAAGCCCATGCACCGCAACGAAGAGTAGCCCCTGCTTGCTGCAACTAGAGAAAGCCGCTGGGCAGCAATGAAGACCCAACACAGCCAAAAAAAAAAAAAGAGAGAGAGAGAGAGAGAAATAATCATACTAAGTTATCCTGAAAAAAGATATTTAAAATATTTATACATAGAATACTGTTAATATAGCCTTGACTGATTCTGTAGATTTGTTCTTAATTACAGACTTTTTAATTCATAAAAATATACCTTTGTTGTTCCTTCTAAGGTTTATATAACACAGTTGGAAAATCTATCTGTTTTAATGAAGTGAAATTGAGAATAAAGAACCCTAGCATCTTGGCATTACTATCAAGAGAGAGAAAATAGATCAAAACTCAGAACTGTTAGAGTTCTGATATCCTGTGATTTTTGCATCTTTTAGGAAAAAAAGATTTCCACTTGATTTATATAATCGTTAACATAAACTTACTGCTTTTATTTTATACAGACAAGGTCTTTACTGGGTGTATTTGAAGAAGATGCTACAGCTATTTCCAACTATATGAACCAGTTGTATCAAGCTATGCATCGGATTTATGATGCACAGGTAAAGAACTAAAGGCTGACTCAGTGCATTTGTAAAATAAATCTTTAAGCCCATGAGGACAGAGATAGTGTCTGTCTTATTTACTGGTGCCTAGCCCTGTCCAGGGTGCATAAGTAATAAACATTTGTTGAATGGATGAATGAACATTAAGTAGTTTGTATTACAGAGCTTACATTTCAATTACTAGTGTATAGTTTGTAGCACTACAAAAGTGATGAAGATTGAAGCATCTGCTCCTTTTCCCCAAACATAGTAAGGACTTTCTTAGTGAAACTCATTGATAGTGATCTTTGCGTAAGATTTGACTTAAAACCCTGTATTGTCACCAGTATTTTCCCTAATCATGCTTTTAATCTTATGGGATACTTCTCCTTTTTGAGCAGAGGATTTGTAAGTAGCTAGCCTCTATCTAGTTAGAAGGTAATAGATATAGCTCTAGTAGATATAGCTATATCTATAGAGTAGATATAGCTCTGGGGTACTAGGAGATGAATTTTAAAAGGATATGACTAGATTATTTTGGTTGAACAGGCATAAGATTTGAAGCTCTGTTTATGTAACTTAATTATAAGCCTTAACAGCAACCTGGGTTCTATGATAAACTCTCTTTGGGATTAATTAAGTGTACAAGTTTCTTTTTTGCCCCTTCTCAATTTCTCTTCTTTCTGGACTCAAATTTTCATTATGTACTTTACAGTTACTGTAATAGTTACTTATTTATTTTTCTTAGTGATAGGTTGCTCAAGAATTTGATTTCTGACCACACAGATTAATATGTAAAAGAAACATTACATGTGTCATTATATTCATCACTGAAAAAAAACCTTTAAATTAAAAAAAGTATTTCCTTCATATGGCTACATTGCTATATGGTATGACTAGGTCATATGGTTGTATGTTATTAAATGCTTCTCATGGTCTAGTATCAGCATCTAGAGAGAGGGATAATCAGTTATCAATGTAGACTCTCTGAAGATTCTGGCTAACATTTTGTACAGTTTACTTCTAGCTTTAAAGCTTTAACTATTCGTTTTTATTAGCTAAAAAGAAAAAGCACACACCTGGGACACTGCTGAATTCCTTGATGGTGTCTATTTCGTGGTTTGAGTTTCCCTTTAAAGTGCTTAGTGGTAGTTCCCTTTCCAATGGCTTAATGAGGGGTTTTGAGAACATGTTGTACAATATTTATGTTAAGTGATAAATAAAAGTGGCATAGGAATCTTCAATTAAAACTTTTTTCTTAATCTGTACTACTGTGTTAATTTGAATGCTCATCTTTTCTCGTAGAACGAATTAAGTGCAGCAACACACCTGACTTCAAAACTTTTAAAAGAATATGAAAAACAGGTACTATATATGAAAGTTTTAAAAGTATAATTTAAAATATGCAGTGATACAGTATCTGTATAGATAAACAGAATTTCTTATCAATAATCCTAAGCCTTTTGGGATTCATAGAAGGTAATTTTGATATGCCGTTGAAATTCCATTATGCACTTATATCTAATTTTAATGAGTTAATGTTAGACACAGAGGTTATCTAATTTACCTCTCTTTTTTCAAATGAAGAAACTGAGGCTTGCTCAAGGTTACACAGCTGGCTAGTAGAGAAATTGGAGCTAATTTTAAATCTTTGAACTTCTAGTATGGTGTGCATTCCTGTACACCATGTTGATTGGTCACTTAGCAAACATTTTAATTAATGTGTACTACTTATATGAATTACATTATTTTATTAAAACGATGTTTTTAGAGCTTATTCAAAATTTTAGAAGTTTTCTGAAGTTATTTAAAAATTATAATGTCACTCACAAAAGACATACAGCATTGGACCTTTACCTCATCTCTGTTTCTCACTTTTCAGCGTTTTCCACTGGGGGGTGATGATGAAGTTATGAGTTCTACTTTGCAACAGTTTTCAAAAGTTATAGATGAGGTAAATGCTTATTTTATTTTGCTTGGATAAGTGATCTTATAATTAAGTTACTGAAGTTGTTTAGCTTTTATTGGGAAGTTTTATTATTAGGATTTTATGAGTAAATCTCAATGATAAAAGATTACTATTTAAAGAAGGCCTTATTTCCAAATCTTGGTGGCTGTCTTGTAGAAACAACACTATCTTTGTCTGATTAAAGCAAATTGTTTTCAAGGAATAAGCATATAGATGTGCCGTCTCTACTTTCATGTACCATTCAGCCTTTAATTGTGTAGTCTGATGTAGGCAGGGAGAGAAGAGTTAAGCTGTTAGCCATAGCTGGGCTCTTTATGGTTTCTCTGTTTTTTACATTGAGCAGTATTTTACCATTCATTTCATTAATCCTTGCTTCCCAAACAACCAATACCAACCATTAATTTCTCTACCAGTCAGCAGAACAAATCATTAAGACCTCGAAGCCAAGAGGAAGCAAGGTGGTGAGAAATGTTCGGAGAATCCATCCATAACTACTTTGTACTACTGCAGTGAAAGCTCTTCTTTTCAGATGAGCCATTAGGTAGTTCTGTCTTTTCTAGTCTCTTAACTGGAAAAGTAGTTTTTAGAAATACTTTAATAACTCATCATAGCAAAATATTGTCACAGGAGATCAATTTAAAGAAATATTTACAGGAAATGGAATTTTTTATTGTGGTAAAATATACATAAAATTTACCATTAATGACATTTCGCACATTCACAATGTTGTACAACCACCACTGATGTTCCAGAACATTCTCATCATCATCCCAAAGGAAACCTACTAGGTGCCTATTAAGTAGTCACTGCCTCCCTCCCCTCAGCTCCTGGCAACCATAAATCTGCTTTCTGTCTGTATGGATTTGCCTGTTTTGGATATTTCATACAAATGGACTCATACAATTTGTGGATTTTTGCGTCTGTCTTCTTTCACTTGGCATAATGTTGTCAGGGTTCATTCATGTTGTAGAAAGAATCAGAATTTCATTTTTTGTTTTTATTTTGTTTTGCTGAATAAAATTCCATTGTATGTATACCACATTTTATTTATCCATTCATTAGTTGACAGACATTTGATTTGGGTTGTTTTCCATCTTTTGGCTAATGTGAACAGTGCTGCTGTGAGCATTCATGTACAAGTTTTTTGTTTTTGTTTTTGTTTTTTCAAACGCCAGTTTTCAGTTTTTTGGGGTATATACCCAGGAGGGGGAATTGCTGGATCATATAATAATTTTATGTTTAGCTTTTTGAGAAACTGCCAAACTGTTTTCCACAGCCCTTGCACAATTTTACATTTCTGCCAGTAATGTAGGAGTGTTCCAATTTCTCCACATCCTTATCAACACTTGTTATTTTCATTAATTTTTTTTGCTATAGCCATCTAAGTGGGTATGAAGTGGAATCTCATTGTAGTATTTTTTTTTTTTTTTTTTTTTTTGCGGTACTCGGGCCTCTCACTGCTGTGGCCTCTCCCATTGAGGAGCACAGGCTCTGGACGCGCAGGCTCAGCGGCCATGGCTCACGGGCCTAGCCGCTCTGCGGAATGTGGGATCTTCCCAGACCGGGGCACGAACCCGTGTCCGCTGCATCAGCAGGCGGACTCTCAACCACTGCACCACCAGGGAAGTCCCCTCATTGTAGTTTTGATATGCATTTTCCTGAAGGCTAATGATGTTGAGCATTTTTTCCTATGCTTATTGACCATTTGTATATATTTGAAAAGTATCTATTCAGACCTTTGCCCATTTAAAAAAAATTATGTTTATTTTTTCATGTTTATTTTACTTTACTTTTTTTGACCGCGCCTCATGGCTTGTGGGATCCCAGTTCCCCGACCAGGGATTGAACCCAGGCCCTAGGCAGTGAGAGCAAGGAGTCCTAATCACTGGACCACCAGGGAATTCCCTGCCCAATTTTTAATTGGGTTGTCTTTTAGTACTGAGTTTAAGAGTTCTTTATTCTTATCAGTTATGTGATTGGTAAATATTTTCTCCCCTTCTGTGGGTTGTCTTTACAAGTCCCTTATCAGTTATGTGATTGGTAAATATTTTCTCCCCTTCTGTGGGTTGTCTTTTTATTTTCTTGATAGTATCCTTTGATGCACAAAAGTTTTCAATTCTGATGAAGTCCAGTTTATATTTTCTTTGGTTGCTTGTGCTTTTGGTGTCATATCTTAGAAACCATTGCTAAATTCAAGGTTATCACGTTTTCTTCTGAGAGTTTTAAATGGAATTTTTTTGACTGTCACCTAATTATGTGATAACATCACATAATTTTAGGGTTCCCTTATGTAAATGTATCAGTACCTTTTTTAACTTTTTGGCCGCACCACTTGACATGCAGGATCTTAGTTCCCCAACTAGGGATCGAACCTGTGCCCCCTGCCATGGAAGCACAGAGTCTTAACCGCTGGACTGCCAGGGAATCCCTATACCAACACCTTTTTACTAGGTTTTGTTCAGTTTCCATAATGCTGGTTGATTGTCTCTTTGTAGTTATTTGGCCTTTTTGGTCTTTCTTTTACCAGCTTAGCTCTTGTCATGCGGTACTTTCAACACAGCTTGCTGATGCCATGATGTTCCCCATTACCCAGTTTAAAGAAAGAGATCTGAAAGGTATTGAAGTCAAGCTTATGTTTACTTTCATTAGCCGTCGGAAGATCACTGCTTGTAAAATGTGTAATACTCTATACCTTAACCATTTCTGACTGTAGCAAGTGTCACTTTTACTTTAATTGGTTGCTAAACATTTACAGGAGCTCCTGCTAGATGTTAAGCTAGATACTGAGGAGTAATTATATGAATAAGATGTCACATCCCTTGAGAAAGCCCAGAGAAGGAGATGGGTAAACAGATAATTCTGGTACTCTTATAATTAGGGATGAGCAAGGTGCTGTGGGGGCTCAGAGGAGGGTGTCAGAAAGGCTCCCTCACGGACGTGCCATGAGCACTGAGCAAGGAAGAAGAATTTGCCAGGAGAAGAGAGTCACTGTTCTACTGGAGGGACCAGAAAGCACAGAGTTATGGGTAGAAATGCATGTGTTGTTTTGAGAAACTGAGTGTGGCTGCAATGTTGGATGTGTTGGGGGATGGCGGGAGACAACTCTAGAAATAGATTAATTGGGATTAGATTATGCTAAAGATGTTGGACTTGAGTTTATAAGCAAAGAGAAGACAATGGAGGTCTTTAAGAAGTATACCTTTGTTTTTGGAGGATGGATTTGATGCTAGGAGAATGGACTAGGAAGTTGTGAGACTCCAGTGAGGTGTGACCAGGGCCTGAACTGGGACAGTGGCGCAGGAGATGAGGCGTGTTAGTGGGCTGGAGTGGTGGGAGGTAGGGGCTGGTCCATCTAACAACCCATGTCTCAGTAGCTTGTGGTGGCTTTCTTTTTTTCCCATTTAGGATTATTACGTGATAAAATGAGAGCGTTTATAGACTTGGCTCTGCTTTCTTAAAATTTACAATCTCAGACAATCATACAGACTCATTTACAAAGTATGTATAGATAGAGTAAAAACATTGTACTAATGTATTAGTGGATGATAAAGTATTTAAATTATACATGGAATAAAGACAAATGTATTTTAGAGATAGAATTAATATTTGTCTTGGTACTCTTCAAGAATAATCCTTTCCAAGGTCAAGAAACAAGACCTCTCTTCTCCATCTAAGGGGACTGAATATCATAATCTTGTCAATAAAATGTTCTTTTTATCATTCAGCATTTGAACTTATTAGAGTCAGTATCAAAAAATCAATTGGTTGGATTCTGGTACTAAATCAGAACATTTGTATATCTTAGAATTTGCAGTGTTTTTTTTTATTTTAAATTTACTTAGATTATGTATTTATTTTTGACTGTGTTGGGTCTTCGTTGCTGTATGCAGGCTCTCTCTAGTTGCAGTGAGCAGGGGCTACTCTTCGTTGCGGTGCACAGGCTTCTCTTCTCTTGTTGCAGAGCACGGGCTCTAGGCACGCGGGCTTCAGTAGTTGTGGTGCATGGGCTCAGTAGCTGTGGCTCGCGGGCTCTAGAGCGCAGGCTCAGTAGTTGTGGCCCACAGGCTTAGTTGCTCCGCGGCATGTGGGATCTTCCCAGACCAGGGCTCGAACCTGTGTCCCCTGCATAGGCAGGCGGATTCTTAACCACTGCGCCCCCAGGGAAGCCCTGCAGTGGTTTTAAAATTTTGTTTTTGGGTCATATTACAATTTGTGGCAGGTACAATTTCTGGTGGTGTAACTGTTGTTAATGATAGTAAATGTTAGGCTAGTTGAAACACAATAACTTTTTCACTTTAAACGTTGAACTTTGAAATATTTGGAGTTTTAATAGTAGCTTAAATGGCAGTTACTGTTTTCTAAACAAAATTTAAGATAGTTCATAAATATGCTAAACTGAAATTATTCTTGAACTTTTCCAGAAATATTGACATTAAAGGAAGTGTTTCAGATTGCTAGTAATGGTAAGCTCTGAATACTTTGTACATTTATTTCTTGTATTGATGCATTTCTTTATCAATACAAATCTGTGGCCAGATTTTATGTAATAATTGAAAAGAATGAACCTAATTAAAAGTTTAAGTGAATATTATTTAAATCCTTGTTATTTAAGTTGCACTATTTATGCTAGAAGAAATATTTTAAAGGAAGTTAAATCTTGTGGTTTGTTATCTTCATAATACCTAAGAAGGTGGTATATTTTCCCTTCCTCATTTTCCTGTCTATTCCATATTTTCTTTAATGAGCATTTGCTATTTCTGTACTAAAAAATACTTCAAAAAACTTTTAGTGGACTACTGTTTCCTTGGAATTAAATGTTTTTACCAATTTAATAAACAGAAACATACTTTAGGGGGAAATTTGGCTGTGGGGGACATTTGGGTGGAGTGATCACATAGTAGGGAATTCTTATTTTGCTTTAGTACATTTGTTGAAAGATGCACATGTGAAAACCGTTAAAGCACTTATAAGTTTTGCAAAGTACTGTTGTATTTTTGTTAATAGTCATTTCTGTTTTCCAGATCATGATGCTGCAATTAACAGATATAGCAGATTGTCAAAAAAAAGAGAAAACGACAAGGTGTGATACATATTACTCCTTCAGTATCACAATTAACAACTGTTTCATTAGGTGGTCTCCTTTTTCCAGTTTAAAAATGGTAGCCAGCAGTTGCTTTGTGTGCTTTGCTGTATTGCCCTTAGTTTATTCTTTCCTTCTAGTTATTTCAAAGCCTTTCTGTTAATTGTTAATTATCAGACAATTAATAATTGTCTTTTTAAACAAAAATATTTTTCTGTTGCTAGAGTTTTATAAGTAAACATAACTATTCCAAAAATGTAATTGATGCCCAGGTGTAACATTGCCTCCTTTTGCTTTGTATTTTGATAACACTGCATTTGTTTTATATATGTATTCAAAAGTGTGTTCTGATATACAATGGTTAAAAAGTTGAATTGTTACATACATAATTGAATGAAATTCTGTTTTGAAGACCTCCTCATTTACAGGGAATATATATACATATATATATATATATATATATATATATTTTATGCTTCTTCAAGGAGTGAAATTCAGAAATATTATACTACATTTGAAGAGAAATGCGTTTGAGTAAAGAACAAAGAACAGAGTATTAACAAGTTCATCTAGATGCTCCTTAAGATCATTTCTCTCTCAGTGCCTAGTCCAAGGCTTGATCAGAGTAGGCCTCCTCTAGATGCTTGTGAGTGAGGTGGTCTCTGTGCCCAGGAATTGGCGTCTGCAGCCTTGGCTGCGGCTGCTGGTAGGGACACAGTGACCACTCTGGGAATCCACAGTTGGGTATGATTACTATCCAACAGCCACTGTGACCCAAAAAGGGAATGTTTCTCTCACAAATTCAGTACAAAGATCTGCTTTCACTGATTACTTGATGGTGCAAATATTTATAAAATACATACATTTTTAGATCTACATTACTTTGTTACTTTGCCATAGAGAAGCAGTTAAGGCTCTAAGTATGAACTTTGTTTTTACATTGCTTCTGGCTGTTCCAGGTATTTTTAAATACATTCTTCCACTAATTCAATTTATTTGAAAAATTTATTGAGCACCTACTACATGTTGGGTACTATGGGGGAACAATGTGAGTAGGCTCCACCTCTGCCCTCAAGGAGTGGATAATCCACATCTATCAAAGGCTTCCTGTATGAAGGCATGTGACTAGAACAGCTGCCAGAATACAAGGATGAAGAGAACACTGAATTATCACTGAGTTAAGTGCAGTAAAGAAGTCTTAACAAAATGCTGGGAGAGCAGAGAGAGGACAGTATATCTTTGATTGGTAAGTTGGGAAAGGTTACACTTTAAGTACCTTAAGCAGGAAAAGCAGGAAAAGAGAAGAGACAATGTATGTTACGTAACAGGTGCTCAATAAATATTTGTTGTCTGAATACAAGAACTCAAGGGACATAGTTTAAGTGTGGGTGAAGGAAAACAAGTACAAGAAAAGAGGAGCAGTAGGGAGAGAACCAGAGAACTAGGAGGCAAGTGGTATGCTGTGAACTGAAAAAGGTCAAAGATTAATGACTAAGCTAATACCAGACTGTTGTCTGCTTTTCCTCCATGTGGTAGACCTTATCTGCCATGTTTAGTTTAGTTACTATAGCTACTATAGTTACTATAGTTCATAGCTATGTGTAGAATGCTGCTTTTAATGTGCATTTTAAAAAATAAAGTGGTTGGTAGTAAAACAGGAAAACTATCTTAGCCAATATTCTGCAGGATTTCTATCTCAGAAAATAAGACAGCTATGTACAATTGCTGGTGATGCACCTTTTTCCTTGGGTAGTCTCTTCCCCTCAGCCACTACTAAAGATAATTCAAAATTAAATAAATAATAGTATTTTTAATCTTTCACTCAAAGGTGAAGTATGAAGTAACAGAAGATGTCTACACTTCCAGAAAAAAACAACACCAGACCATGATGCATTATTTTTGTGCATTAAATACTCTTCAATACAAAAAGAAAATAGCATTGTTAGAACCTCTACTTGGGTACATGCAAGCTCAGGTGAATATTGTACTGTGTTCTGGATTATAACTGTCTTAAGAACTTTATATTAAGTTTGATTTTTATGTTAAATGTAAGGATATTACAAACTAAGGTCAAATACTCATTTGTGTCTGTGATTTTAAAGCATTTTTTAAAATGTCAGAGTGCTGTTTTAAGGAAGTTAGGGAGAAGGGTTTTCCTAGCAAATGAAGATTTCAAATATTTTAGGGTAGATGAAACCACTTACCTTGTATTTAGACCTTGCCCATCACAGCTGGGGACAGAAAGATAAATGAATTCCAAAGCTACTCCTATTGCTCAAGCTTCCACTCACTCTTGCTTCATAATAGATCTGAAAGAGAATGGACGTGTTTGAGCTTGTCTCATGTTCCTGGCATACTTCCTGAGTTAAAATTAAGGGATGAACTCCAAAGTATTCCAAGAGTTGTACATCAGGAAGGAGGCTAGAAAATTAAATTTGGGTAACATAAGATGAAATAGCAGTCCCCTAAAAGCAAGAGTTTAAAGAAATTTGAATATTCCTTTGAATATAAGTACTTATTATTCCTCAGATATAAAACTTATCTTTGTAGTAAACATGAAATAGTTTATCCATATGACTTACTTGAAATATTTTAAAATATATTTTCCAATTTTAAAAACTTGCTTACTATATGCATGTGTTAATACATAAGATGATGCACAGTGAAATTTAAGTGTAGTTTCTTCAGTGGCTCTATGCCCAGTAGAAATCATTGTAAACTACAACCTATTTTTACACAGTTGGAAATAATCCTTTGTTTTTTACTTAACTATGTATTTTGGTGATTGTTTATATGATTCACTCTAAGTATTTTGTGTGTATGTGTTTCTGTTGTTCAACCTCCCATTCCCACACCCTCTTGCCCCAGATAAGTTTCTTTAAGATGGGTTCTGAAAATCTCAATGACCAACTGGAAGAATTCTTAACTAATATTGGAACAAGTGTACAGAAGTAAGTATTTTCTTCCTTAAAATTGAAAATGAAGTTATGAGAATGATAAGTTAACAGCTAAATACCATAATCTAAAAATATTTACCACTTAATTTCTGAGTGGCTATTTTCCCTGCCGTGAGAGTGTTTCTCGAGTGGCTCGTGGATGCTTCTTGGTTTTCTCACCATCTTTTCCACAGAATTTGAACTCTGAATTTCATAACAGTGTCAAATCTGATGGTATTTTATTGATTGTAGACTAGGTTTTATGTCTGAATACAACAGACACATAATAATTATCCATAAGTGAATTATCTTCACAGTTATCTGAATTGTAGGGGATGGATGGGAGAGTACTAAATGAATCTTGCTTTGCAAGCCATGAGAGATTAAAGAGACAGAGAAAGTAGTTCTAATCAGGTTCAAAGTCTGAGCAGTGATGTGGTTAATCTGCGATATGGAGGGAGATGAAAATGATTGTTTTAAACGCACAGGGCAGAGCAGTTTGAAAATTCCTCCAAAGTATGAGTCATTCAGTGTGGCTTCATTAGTTTTGGAATTTGGTATTGTTCCCAAATATCTAAGTTTCAAATGAAATGTAAAGCTGCTTTATAACACGCCACTTTAACCACCCATGCCACTGCTGTTCTCTTTAGGAAAATATATACAGAACAAATATACAGATAAATAAGATTGGTAAGGAGTTCTTTGTCTGTTGTAGTTGGTAGTAAATAATCTGTTCCCTCTGTTAGTGTTCGCAGGGAAATGGACAGCGATGTAGAGACCATGCAGCAAACAATAGAGGATTTGGAAGTAGCCAGTGACCCCTTGTATGTGCCTGACCCAGATCCCACAAAATTTCCTGTTAATCGAAACTTAACCCGAAAGGCTGGATACCTTAATGCTAGGAAGTAAGAAAACTATTGTTATTTTCATATATTGTGTATCAATTAAGGTAATAGCAAGTGAATATAATAAATGATATCTCCAAACTGTTCTGATTTTACTAAATGTTGAAACTTTTTACTAATACCACTATTAGTATTTATGCCAACTTTTTGACAGATGAGGTACATGAATAATTTTCAAAAGTAAAATTCTATTTAGATATTTATCAAATGATTTAGAATTATTTTAAAAAGTGAAACCAATTTGAGTTTAAATAAATCTAGCATAACATGTGAATGCTATTAAATATCATTATCATACTTTAAAATATATGTAATTACACCATCAAGTCAAATTTTAGTTTTTACCTAAAGATGGGATAAAGCAAGTTAACTCTAACAGTAAAATAAATTCTTTTGTTTTGAATTTATTCCCTTGAAATACAGTTGGACTGTATTTTATGGAGCATCATAACAGCTGTAATTTGATCATTTCCAGCCTTGTTTTGGAAATATATACATGCAGAATCACACAAGTGGGTCAGTTTATGTGAATTTATTTTAGAGACTGAAAACCTGATGTTTATATTTTCTACGCACCTTGGTGCCTTTTTGCAAGGTGGTTCTTTGTGATGTGCTTTACCTTTATCTTGTGTCTGGCTGATGATGGGATTTTAGGTGTGTTGTTATTAAAGAGTGAATGTACTTTCTTCATTTAGTAAAACAGGCTTGGTGTCATCTACCTGGGACAGACAGTTTTACTTCACACAGGGTGGAAACCTAATGAGTCAGGCCCGTGGGGACGTAGCAGGAGGCCTGGCCATGGACATAGACAACTGTTCAGTAATGGCTGTGGACTGTGAAGACAGGCGATACTGTTTTCAGATCACTTCTTTTGATGGCAAAAAGTTAGTATTTTTCCCTACTATTAAAAAAAATCTGTCATATTTTAAACTACTGAAATGTAGGATAATTCCTTTTCACTTGGACATTGTACACGTTAGAATTATTATGTATTAAGATAATTTTCTTTTTAATCTTGTAGAAATTAGTTGAATTTTCCTTTTTGACTTAGATAAATGATGTCTTAATATTTTGAGGTTGTCAAAGCAAGTTTATGTGGTAAAGACCTGGGATTTCATGTTAAGAGACTGGTCACTGAAAATCCAGCATGGTATGGGGAAGGCAGCACAAGCTAGTGGAAAGAGCTCCAACCTTGGGGTCAGAAAGTTCAAATTCTGGATCCACTACCTACTTTGCAGTGTTAGACAAGTTACCTGACCTCTCTGAGCTTCAGTTTTCTACATGTAAAATGGAGGTTGGGGGGTCCTTCATTTCTATTTTGTGAATTGTTATGTAGAATAGAAATCTAACATATGTAATGTGCCTAGCATGTAGTAGGTGCTAATAATAATATTTTTAAATGTTAATCACATATTTCTGATCAAATTAATTATTTAGGCCATTAATGTTTACGTGCCATTTTAAAACTTCTATTACCTTTGCATTAAACAAGAATCCCATAGAGCAGCTTTTAAAACAAATTTTTGAGAAGCACAGAACAATACAAAAAGATGTATGAAAAAAAGCTATAATCTCATTAACCAGAAGCAATAATTAACTTTTTGGTCACTGCCTTACAGTTTTTATTTTTTATTCTAAGTACATTTTTAAAATAGCTGAGGAAATACTGAATGTTTATTTCATATTCCTTCTATAAACAAACAATGAATGTCAATTACTGTGTGTCATTTATCACACTGGATGTTGGGAGTCCCTTTGTTCATTTGTCAAAATTACCAAACTGTTAACGTTACTGGATGTATTTACATTTTTGTATTTCCAGTTTTTTGCTAATGCTTAACATGATTTCCCATTTCACATTCCTGGTGTGATTCAAAATTAGTGAAAAAAAATTTTTTCTAACTCTTAAATATTAACATCTATAGAAAAGCTACATATCCCTATGTTAGTGATTAATATGTTGAAAAGTTTTACTTAACCATATTCAAGGAAAAATAATAAATAATGAAGTAAAATTAGTATTTTCTATTAGGACCACTGATTTATGTTTGAAATATATATGGTAAGCGTCAGAAAGTTGAAATGCATTGTCTTAGTGTCAATGTACCTTTGTTATAGTCTGCCTTCTGAAAACCAGCACATTTCTTTTTTGGTACATCTTGGCATAGATAGACAAAGTCAAGAGTTGTTAAAATCTGAGTCCTGATACCTCTGATAGTCTCCTTTCCTTAAGATACTGGTTGGTTATGTGTTTTCTCTTTGTTTGTTTCGTACTGATGTGTATCTTTAAAGATAAAAATTTCTCACTCATGTTAAAAGTACTTTAGAAAAAAGTTGACTGTCAAACTTTTTCTCTTTTTTTTTTCAGGTCTTCAATTTTGCAAGCAGAGAGTAAAAAAGACCATGAAGAGGTAAAATTTTATCTACTTAATTTCTTCAGCATCATCTTAAGATATTTTTCTGATGACAAAACATATTGAT
This sequence comes from Tursiops truncatus, assembly GCF_011762595.2. Taxonomy (NCBI): domain Eukaryota; kingdom Metazoa; phylum Chordata; class Mammalia; order Artiodactyla; family Delphinidae; genus Tursiops; species Tursiops truncatus. The sequence continues at coordinate 71,033,719 of NC_047043.1, forward strand.
GTGTTCATTATAGAAATTTGGAAAATCCTAGTTAATTACAAATCTTTTTTTCAAAAAAGTCTATTGTCCTCAAGCAACATTCTTAAGTTTTGCATGGAATTTTACAACTGGACCTATAAGGAGAGACCTTAGAGATCATTTCTTGCTGTCTTTTTAAAAGCTCAAATTCAGAAATGACCTTGTGACTGCTGCTTTCTGGCAGGCTGTTAGTATCATGAGGCGAGTTTAATCTATTCCCTTCTCTTACCAACTCTCGAGACAGTATTTGCTGCATTAAGAACATAGTGGCAGATGTAGCATGGCAGGAAGCAACTAAAGCTTAAAACCTTGGGGAAATGAAAGACAGAAAAACAAAAATTTGGGAGTGTTTGTTCTTCCTCGTGAGTCTTTTGTTTTTGGCTCCATTTTTACTTGTCGTTCACCAAATATGGAAGGTAAGTTGTTATTATATAATTGTGCTGGTAAAAGACAAGTTTAGAAATTATGTAGAGATCAACTTTTATTTACTTCTTATGGAAAAGAGTAGGTATTAAAACGTGCTTCTGGTCTCTGAGGAATACAGACATATGGCTGTTCTTTGCAGGGTTTACCAAACAGAATATTAGGTTAGCTTTGTAAGGCTCCTTAGGCACTGGAATACTTGAGAGTGAAGCAGAGGATGTGGGGCAGAGAGTGTTTTCTGTGTTATTTATAAACCTGAAAGGGAAGTATGTAAAATACGTTCACAAGGAATATATTTAGCTCTTAACTTTTTTTACATTGGTATTAATCATGGTATCTGAGTCCAGACTGTCTTATTTGGTGGGGATTAGATATAATTTATATTAGATATAAAAAAATTTATATTAGATATAAAAAAAATTATATTAGATATAAAAAGATAAATATAGACTATTAAATTACAGTTTAACATGATAGCTATATTTTTTATTTCCTTGTATGAAATAAATCTGGAATTTAAAAATAACAAATCTGTTCAGTGTTCTGTTATACCTTCATATGTTGTACATATATATGCTTTTGCATATAGGAAGGTATTTATCTCATAAGAAAGATTATATGTTATTTCTTCTAGTGAAACTTCTATGTCAGTTAAATATTAAACATTCTCTTTTAGAAGGGAAGCATTGTAGAAAAAAATATTAATCGTATTTTTCTATTTTCCCTTTTGCAGTGGATCTGTACAATAAATAACATATCTAAACAGATATATTTAAGTGAAAACCCAGAGGTAATATTTTTATTTTATGTATCCAGATATGGCAAAATTGAATAATTCTGTGGCTTATATGGCTTTTATTGTATTTTCTCAAGTTCTGTAATCTTTTAATTTGCCCTTGACTGGGCAGCTTTCATATATCATGAATAGAATGAGTATCTGGTCTTCCTAGAACAGTAAATTATTTCAGAACGTACTGAAATCAGTCAACCAACAAATGTAAGTAGACATCAACCTTGTGTTTAGCACCATGTTGAGCACCATGGAGAAAGGGGATATAGAAGAAAAATAGGCCATGGCCTCTGCCCTCCAGGAGCTTATGTATGTGGGAAAAGAAATCTAAAACTTTAAGTAACATTTCATATAAATTGAAAGTGTATGGTGATGACTGAAAGCTTAAGATTTCAGAATATTAAGATCAGTATGGATTTTAGTTTTAGAGAAGACTCTGTGGAGATGGCAGAAACCTGAGCTAGGTAGGATTTTTCCAGATTTTGAGGAATTTTGTGAAATTAGTTGTATAATTAGAATTGAAAGGTCTTGTTGGAGAATAATAGAAAACTGAAATGTGCATACAAATCACCTGGGGACCTTGTTAAAATGCATATTACGTTTCAGTAGGTCTGGGGTGAGGCAGCCTGAACTCTCAAGTTTTGCCAGTTATGCTTTGAGTAGTGGGTATCAAATCACATGAACTCAGCAGTGTAGACAGAGTTGTAGATGCAGTCCAAACATGCAGGCAGAACCCGGAGTGCAGAGAACTCTGGAAGGACCAGTGAGTCCTAACTGCAGTGTAGTTGGGAAGAGACTTGGTTTAAGAGAGGAGCCATCTGACCTCTGCCAGTCTTGGTAGGCCCAGCTAGGCTGTGAACCTGGCTGCCTCCCGGGGCTGTTTGGGGCTGATGGGAGGCTGGGGGTGGGGGTTACGGTTTCAGTTGAGGCAGATCGGGGCTAATTTCTCTAGGAAGCCCTACCCTTCTAAGTCTTAAACTGTCGTTGGTGTAGTGGTTAATTAGACAGGACTGTTGGGGGACATGTAGGAGGCCATTATAGTTTAGGCATGAATTGAGGGTCTGAACATGGTGGTAACCTGAGGGAAGAGAGAAGAATGAATCATAGAAACAGGTAAAAAGAAATTGGCTGGACTAGTTAGTAACTGACCGATGTAAAGGATGAAGAAACCGACCAACATAAAGGATGAAGGAGACAAAGATGACTTCCAGGTTTTAAGCCTGGATGAAGGGAAGAAATGAAGGGAAGAACAATTTGGAAAAGAAGAGTTCTGTTTTTACCATAATGGTTTTGAGGTGCCATCCAAGACACATATGATTTGGATGCCTAGGAAAAAAGTTTTGAACTAAAGAAGCAAAATCTCATGACCTGAAAAATATTAGTTGTTTCTGTTAGTTTTATAATGATCTAATGAGTTTAATCTAAGAATATCAGTGCTAATTGTAGAGAAGTCTTCTGCTTTTAGTAACTTGATCTCCTGCCAAACTTGCTTTTTCTTTCTGTTATGTCACTTGGGAAGAACAAAAAATTAAAATGCAAATTAGATGACTTGTTAATACCTAAGGAATACAAAGGGAATATAGTGTTTGGATTTGAATAAGTCAGGCTTATTGTACTCTCCTGCCAATTATCAGAAGTCAGAGTTTTAATATTTTCCAGATTATCCAGAATTATTTTATTTATATTAATGAGAAGAAATTTTGATCGATTTGTGGCATTGTCTTTATACTTTTGCTAAGACACAGAAGTGCAAAAATGTTTTGTGATTATTTTTTCTAATGTACATGCTATTTTATTTAGCTTGTGTTTTAAATTATTTAATAAGTTTAATATTTTAATAAGTTTTTAAATATTTCTTATGGAAAGCTTTTTTCAAATTTGGCCGAAAATATCCATGATAACTTTATTAATAAATACACAGATATTTCTGAGCATAAATACATTCCGGAAAATCATAAAAACTTCAGGATCATGGTTATAAAATACTTTAATATTTTGTGACTATTTCCTACTCCTTTTAAATTTCTTTATTTAGCAAGTTTGAGTGCCCATATGCTACGCACTGTACTAGGCGCTAGCAATACAAACCTTAATCTAAAAAAAATTTGATAGTTAAAATTTAAAGAAAAAATATTTCCTATTATGTATATTAGTAGAAAAAAAATCAGATTTTCCCCCTAGGTTTACAGGAAGTAAGAGGAAACTTAAGTTATAATGTTGTGAAATTAATTATGTGTCTTAATACTAAGACAAGAGAATGTGGAACAACTTTAGTAACTTCAATTTACATTTTAAGTGTAACTCAGGGACATTCTGACAGTTCAGAGAGTTATATTTAAACTTTTGGTTTTCTTGCTTTACTAATTCATCCTTTTTTTAAAAAAAAAATAGGAAATTGCTGCACGGGTAAATCAGTCAGCTTTGGAAGCTGTCACTCCTTCCCCGTCTTTCCAGCAGAGGCACGAGAGCCTGCGGCCAGCAGGGTGAGTTACCAGTCTCTGGGCTCTTTAAAGAACTATATGGGCTATTGAAAGTGTTAGCAAACACTTTGATTTTAGCAGTGTTAGTTACATTAGTACGAAATAGTTCTAGAAAATGTATTTCAAATCGGTAAATTTACCAGCAAGAGTGCTAAATAAATGATGATTCCAAATTTCCCTTGTGTTTATCTCTAGGTTAAAGTGATTTACGTTTCTGAATTTAGAAATTGGAAAGAAAAAGTCTTTTGATAAAGTCTTTTGACAAAGTAACTGTGATTTGGGATTGTGTGTATTAAAATTTGTTCTCATCGACTTATAAAATTGTATTTTCTTTTCTCATAGTTTAAGTGTTTAATTTCCAAAAGAGAAAACTAAATGCAATGCCTTCTTGTTTTCTTCTGTGCTTAGACAATCTCGGCCACTGACAGCTCGAACCAGCAGTTCAGGATCCATAGGATCTGAGCCCACAAATTTGGCTGCCCTCTCTCTAGATTCTCTCGTTGCTCCAGACACCCCAATACAGTTTGACATCATTTCTCCTGTGTGTGAAGATCAGCCTGGCCAGGCAAAAGCCTCTGGCCAGGGAGGCAGGTGGGTAATAGGAAGGTCTGTAGGGCTGTAGGGCTTATGAGCCAATTTCTACAGTTGAGAGCCATCTCTCATATACCTTGTGCATCAGCTGTGTTTTACTTTCTTTGTTTAATTACCTAACAGAATTTTGATAGTTGAAGAAGAATCATGCAGGCTTTTCTCTGTTTTTTGCCTCAGTTAAATGAGTTAAGATAATTTAGTTTTAAAAATACTCAATTCTGAATTGTTTATCAGATCTACTTCTAAGGTATTTACTCTTAAAATTACAGAAGAAAGTTGACAGTCCTATTTTTACATCATGACAATATTTTTAAAATTCTTGAGAGTAATACATGTGCTACAGGTTTATTAGAAAACGTTATATAGGGGACTTCCCTGGTGGTCCAGTGGGTAGGACTCTGTGCTTCCAATGCAGGGGGCCCGGCTTCGATCCCTGTTTGGGGAACTAGATCCCGCATGCATGCCACAACTAAGAAGTCCACATGATGCAACTAAGAGACCCGCATGCCGCAACTAAAAAAAAAAAAAAGTTATCTTGTGTCAGAATAAGAAATCTCCAGGAAGGAACTAAAACATTGTCATGCTATGAATTATTAATAAATTATCTTTTGTTTATATGATGAGAAATCCTTGTCAAAGCAGTTAAAATTTTTCTTTGGCTGTGGATGAAGGTAACGTGGCTTAAGGCAAATCATTTATTAAGTAGGTGGGGCACCTAATAAATTGATAATGTAGTAATTTGGATATACATGGCCGTGACCAAGAAAAGATAATTTACTCTTGATCACAGAAATATACTTAGCATTTGATATGGTAGGTCAGACATGTATTAGGGAGATCAATTTCATGTTATCTTAAAGCCAGTGTTATCTTAGAACCACTTAGCTCTCTGTTTGTCTATAAAACCTACTTTGGATTGTACTTTTCTTCCTTCGTTGTGGGTGTGTCATGAGCCATGCACACTAAGGAGGGAGGTAGCTTCCATTCTCTAGTTAGCTTTTCTTCTTGCATTCTGTTACGTATGTCTTGAGAAACACAGGTTTAAAACTAGAAAATGTTCAAATTATCATAGTTAACTTGCGACATGTACTTAGAGGACCTAAAAAAAGGTTTTTTACAATCCAAGGAAATTCCTGGCATTTTTCTCATGTACCTAAAGTTGAAGCTAAATTAGCCATTCCTCTGTCCTACTTTATTTAAATTCAAGAACTTTTGCAACATGTTTTATTATAATGTTGATTTTTGTGTGTCTATGGCTAAACATGCAATCTGTCCACATCTTCTAAAATATAGCAACTTTGAGTTCAGCCTATTAACTTAGTGTGAGGGCAGAGGCCTTCATCACAAGTTAGTTGGTCATCAGTAGTGTTCCTTAACAGGAAGGGGTATTTTGGAGCTTTTTTAAAATGTATGTACAAGGTTTTGTGACTTTTAGTTTTTAACTCTGGGTTCAATGATTGAGATTCCTTCCATGTGGCTCATGGTAACTGACCTCTGGTTCATAATTTTTTAAAATACTTTTCAGGCGTACAAATCCATTTGGAGAATCTGGAGGAGGTACAAAATCTGAAACTGAAGGTAAAACAAGTGTAGTATTCTTATATTTTAGAAATTCTCAGAGCAGTAAACTATGTGAAGAATTTGATGTTTACATTTGTTTTGCTGTATGCTGTTTTAATGGTATCTATACTTCACAGTTTTCTCTTTTCACTCATAGTACACTTAAAGCAACAGAACTTAATCAAACTTAAGATTTCATTATTCACACAAAATTATAGATTATGATACTTTTGACCTCATAGTCAAATTTTCATTCCATAAGATATCCTTTGACCTTTTCCTAACAGCTGTTTTCTTCTGGTTTTGGAGCATAACTTTTTTTTTCTTTTTCCCATAGCTATTTACTTTGATATAATTTCAAACTTACAGAAAGGCTGTAAGCATAGTAAAAGGAATTCTTTTTAACTCAGAAGTACCAATTGCCAAAGCATAACCTTTTGCTATTTGAGTTTGAGATCTTAATTCTTCTATAAGATGAACACTGTAGTTAGGAGTTATTTCTAAATGCTTCTGCTGTGTTGAATTTTTCATTGGAAAACCTAAAGAAAGCAGTGTATTTTATTCCTTAGGAAAAGAAATTTGGGATTTAAAAATACATAATGTACCTTATTTTGTTGTAGATTCTATTCTTCATCAGTTGTTTATTGTCCGATTCCTTGGTTCTATGGAGGTGAAATCAGATGACAATCCAGATGTTGTTTATGAAACAATGCGCCAAATCTTAGCTGCCCGGGCCATCCATAACATCTTTCGTATGACAGAATCACATTTATTAGTCTCTTGTGATTGTTTAAAGTAAGTAGTAACCTGTCCCTCAAAAAACTGTAGGAAAAAATGTTTACATAACTTTAGCCTAATTAAAATTTGTCTCCCAAATTTTTAATTATTATTATAGGTTAATTGATCCACAGACACAAGTTACAAGGCTCATGGTGAGTTCTGCATGTTTAAAGCTTTATTTTAAGTCTCTTTGTACATATACACGTCTTACATCTTTATAATAATCCTGATTCTGTATATTCAGATATGGTAGCATGAATTATGATTGGTCTTTAGGGTGTTATAATTGAGTCTATGGCTATCTCTACAAAAAAGTTGTAACATTCCGTGTAACTTAAAGAATCAATGCAATCTGGTGTGATACTTAGTATTTATATTTATCCCTCAGTTAGGGAGCATATATCATACACTAAAGAAACTAAAAATTAAATTAAGGGATTAAAAGGCCAACATGATTGAGTTTATTTTATAATTATCTGTTTTGAAATAGCTGCAGGCATGTGCTTCTATTTAATCATTTAATAATATAGACCATTTTTGTTACTGAATTTGAATTTGTAAAATGTGTTAATGACTAATAAAACAAATTCAGTATTCAACAACCTTTTAATTTCCTGACAATCCAAACCAAATATGACATTGTTTGTTCTTGGATTACCATTCGGTTAAGAAAAACAACTGACTCTAATGTTCTATTTAGGATATTAAACAACTTAGTACATGAGTTTGTCATATGTAAGAGGGCTGTTTTAATGGTTTGAAAAATTTCATGTTTGCTTCTGATGTTTTCTGTGGCAGTTTCCATTACCCAGTGTAGTTTTGTATGCTACACACCAGGAAAATAAGAGGCTTTTTGGATTTGTTCTTCGGACATCAGGAGGGAGAAGTGAAAGTAATCTGTCATCAGTCTGCTATATATTTGAATCAAACAATGAGGGTGAAAAGGTACGTGGCTTTTCAAAATGTGTTTCTGTTGTGAAATACATGTCATAGTCAAAGTTCTTACTAAGATTTCTGGAGAAAAACTCCCAAACTTTGCCTAGTCCAACTGAGCTGCTTGACCAAAGCCTCTTGTTTTGAGGAGAGCTGAGCTGATGGGTTGGGCCATCTGACTCCACAAACCTGTATCTTCCTGGCCATTGATAGCTGTTGCAATCTTCTGGCTTTGTTAACTTATCCTGGGAATGCAAAATATTCCCATAATCAGCCATTTCCAAATGTCTTCATCTTAGAGTAGCAGCAGCAGCTGCTTGCTTTCTTCTTTGCAACTTTACCATCTCAGTAATGAATCTGAGATAACAAGAAGTGGGGTATGTGAAAGAGATGAGAGCCAGCAGTGGCAGCTCACAGACTCTGAAGAAAATACACAAAGGATTGGTTTTGGGGCTGGAACATTCTTAAATCAGCTTTTGTTTGAAGCAGTGTATTAAAATGAGTTATAAAACTAGTTACATCAGCCATTTGGATACTTGATGTAAGAACTGCCTGAGTTTTTCTTACTTGTTCCCCCTTTAGATTTGTGATTCTGTTGGACTGGCAAAACAGATAGCTTTGCATGCAGAACTGGTAAGAATCCAAGACACTTAATTATCCAAGAATGTTAACTAAAGTAATATAAGATCTTTCATATTAGCAAGTAAATAAAAATGATTTTGCTATGCAAGGTTAACAATAGATGCTATTCCTGATACATAGCATTTAGAATTTGGATAAATGGCTAACATTAGAATGTAAATTTTTGGTGTGCTTTCTCATATAAATGCAAATAATAATTTGAAAAGGTTACAAAGGTAATATTAATTGACAAGTTAAAATTTAAAGTTATTTCATATTTAATTCATTAGTTGTATTCATCTGGTCTTCAGGATCGCAGGGCATCAGAAAAACAAAAAGAAATAGAGAGAGTAAAAGAGAAGCAACAGAAAGAACTCAGTAAACAAAAACAAATTGAAAAGGTATGCAGTCCTAATGTCTAGATCTTCTCTGACTAGATATGATGTTTATGAAGAGTTTCCTTAATTCAGCACTGTGACTTTCATATTGGAATTTTCAAGTGAAGGTCTGTTTCTACTTGCTCAGCCACTTCATACATAACCAGATGATTCATAGCATAGTAGAAAAGGATGACATCTGTCTTCTTGGCTGCGCCGCACGGCTTGTGGGATCTTAGTTCCCCAACCAGGGATTGAACTGGGGCCCTTGTCTGTGAGAGCTCGGAGTCCCAACCACCGGACTGCCAGGGAATTCCTGACATCTGTCTTCTGATACAATGTTTACATTATAGTTATATTGACATGTAGTGTGACTTGCTGTTTAGCAAACATACTACATATTCCAGAAGAGGTTGGAAGGTTGTCTCTGTCAAAGTAGGTCTTTTGAGAGGAGATATATATATGGCTTTCATCAATGGTAGTTGTGTGTGTGTGTGTGTGTGTGTGTGTGTGTACACACACACACACACACACACACACACACACACACACACACACACACATATATATTAGAGAGAGGGAAGGGAGGGGATGTGGAGTGATTCATTATGAGCCTTTTCTGTAGTTTATAATGAGAGATAATGATGGCTCGAATGTAAGTTGTTGGCCATAAAAATGGAGAAGAGTGACATGTTGGCTTTTATAGGCTTTCTAGAAAAGTGTCAAAATTTACTTTGGTGTTGCATTGGTTGTGTGTAGTCTTTCTTTTCAGAAAGTTGCCAGAATTATGCATACATATTTATGACAGAAGAGTTGAAGTGGCTCTCAAGTATGTATTTAACTGCTTACTTTCCTATTTGATTGCAAACAATTAACTTTAAGTTTCTTTTCTGTCTTTTCCACTAGGACTTAGAAGAACAAAGTCGGTTGATAGCTGCTTCCAGTAGACCAAACCAAGCCAGTAGTGAGGGGCAGTTTGTTGTCCTTAGCAGTAGCCAGTCAGAAGAGAGTGATTTGGGAGAAGAAGGAAAGAAGAGAGAATCAGAAGCATAAACTTATCCTTACTTTTTGGTTGATATTCGCCCCCCACCCCTTTGAATTTGTTGACAATTTCTGTGGTGAAGTGGCACAAGGTAACAACAATGCTGAACTATCAAGGAGACTAAAATTTATATTTGCTTGTTTATTTTAACTTCATTTTTTAAACTATGACTGACCTTGATAACTTAGGTTTGCATTGATTTTTTTTTTCCCTTAGAAATAATATACTATGCAGTAACTTCAAATTCCACATGTCTAAAAGAAACCTGTTCATATCCCTGAAGTAGATTGCTGAGGAATTACAGTTGCTCAAGCCTGTTCTTCCTTCAAATTGTGAACTTATTACCTTGCATTGTAATTGGCTGTGACCATAAGAAATCATTTATTCTTCAGCTTCAGGTATTCATGGATATGCTCCCTCTCTTTCATTAGGAACAATTGCTGGCAGTGAGGAAGCTTTTGACTGAATAGGTTTAAAATCCTTATACAGATAATTCTACAAGTTTGCAAATATTTTAACAATGTTAAATGTGCAATAGAACTTTTACAAAATAATTAGAATAGAGATTTTAGACTTAAGGTTTCAAGTTGTGGCAGGTGGTACTGTTGATTTCAGGGCATTTTCTTGGATTGCTCGCATTTCTCTGATGTACTACACCTGATGCCAGTGGGAAAGAAGCTTAAGTGTCTTCAGTTCAAGATTGCTACAGCCCTTGGCATTTTATTATCACATTCTTAGTTCTCAGGTTGGGACTTGAATTGTTGCTGCAGAGCAGTAATGGTTAAAATAAGATTTTGGAATTTATTAAAAGGGATTTTTTTTTTTGTTCAAATACATTTTAGATTAGGATTTAACATGTAAAGATACTGTTACAGGATACATTGTATTTTCTGCATTGTGTGAAATAATTTTTATTGAAAATCAAGTGACATTTAGAAAGAAGTTCTATAGCAATTGTTTCCTGCTTAAAAATTCTCAGAATTTAGTTTAAAAATGTAATCTTTTAAATTTCAGACTGATAGCCCACAGTATTTTCATAATTCCATGTTTTTATAAAATACTGATCATCACTTTATATCCGTGAAGGCAAATAATATATGAGAATAGAATAATTTGCACTAATTATTGTAAATACTTGTCCTCTTTAAGTAAGTAGAGTGAAAGGTCTAATTCCATGAAAGACTGAAAAGCAATTGAGTGCTTGTTATAGGAGAGTCAACCCAGGAAGGATTTTAACCTGGTGCCAAAGTTAAAATGACATTTCTCTACTGCCTAATTCTGTGTCAAAACTTTTTTTTTTTAACTTGGATTTTTAACATTGCTGATAGAAATTATGTTCCTGTGTTTCACATGTAAAAGTATATATGGCCAAGTTAAATATATTGAATAAAATATTTTACACAGTCATGCATTTAAAGTTTTCAAGAGATTAGCCACTAAGACTAATTTTACAAGGGAAAAGCCTTTTGTTATTTAACATATAATTTTTTCTTTTTAGTTCTGATTTAGAAATGGCATATAGTTCTCACAATATAGTGTGGGTGTTTCACACTGTATATACATTGTTTTCTGTAGGAACGGGATAGATAATTATATATAGTATCATCATGATTTTTTTTAGCCATGTGCCAAATGGGAATAATGATTACTTAATCATTATTTTGAAGCCTTATGTTACCAAAACATATAGTAAAAAAGTAGAAATTTATGGAATACTTTTTGAAAGAAGTTTATTTTGTCCTTGCTAAAGGGAATGCTTTCACAGTAGTTTGTGTATCATTCCTTTTGTAGAAATTGAAATTTCTTCTGTGGTCAGCATTTGCTTAGTCACGGCAGGTCCTGCTTTTAAGACCTTTTTCAGAATTAGTAAGCTTTTTGTTTCAGTAAGTCTTTTACTATAAAGTTGTCACCTCACTTAGTTCAGGTGTAACTTGTCAGCCACCGTGCAGGGAAGGTGGTCAGCATTAGGAGGCAGTTTTACTAGGCTGGTGCTTTGCATGGTAGCGTACTACAGCCCTTGGTGAGCACTCTGGGTCAAAGTGTAGGCTAAAGTTAAGGGTACTGGCAGACTTAGGGATGCTGGACAGACTTGTGGTTCCTTTTACATCATGTTTTGATAGGAATTTCCACAATAACACACCCATGTCTATAGGTCAGACCAAAGTGCTTTCCAGTGCCAAATAGAAGTTATGTGTGGGTTTAACAATTTTAGATGATTCAACTTCTGTTCCATTACTGTAAACCATATGAACAATTCCATTACTGCAGATATTTAAGGATCAACTTTAATAAATTCTGTGTTTTGTTTAAGGAAGGCTCCCCATGGATTTCTGTGTAATGTTAAAGCTGATCTTTGTTACCCTTTGAAATCCCTTCAAGCTTTTGGATGTTTTGGTGGTGATTGAATTAGATTTTGGGATATCTTTCTCAGACTTGAACTTGCACTTAATGGTTTTAGAGATTAACAAAACTGATTCTTTAAAAGGAAAGAAATTAAGTCTACTTAATTCTGCTAGGCACTCTTGCTACCTATGTCAACAGTACTTTTGTAACTATGGTCGTGAAGTCAATAGATAGGAAACTGATGATTCCTTCCCCCTTGTAAAATTGGGAAAACTTGCTAACGAGGGACTAAAACTGTTGCCTTGAACACAGTCCCCAGTCTAGTTTTTGCCATGTTTACAATGATTACTTCGTGTTTAATTTCAAAAGAATTCTCAGATTCCACAGTCTAGGGGTGGTAAATTTATGTTACTTTTATGCTTGAGGAAAGGATAGTAGGGTGTGCATACCATTCTACATAACATATAATCATATGTGGTAAAGGCATCTGAGCTAATTTTGAATTATATATAGGAACTGCAAGTATTTAAGATTTGAATCTTCTTATACCTGCTGACAGACCCTAAGAGCCTGTGTTTTGTAAAACCTCTGCCACCCAAATTAATAAAATGAAAATATTAACATTGGTTTTGATAACAGCCTCCTAGCATTCAAACTGTACTTTAAATATTCAAACACACTGATTGTAGCAAGCAAGCCTTTGACTTTATTTTTATCAAGTTCGGCTTACTTTTCTTTCATGAGATTTTTTTCTTCCGTATTAATTAATAATACATAATAATTTGAAACTGGAACTATATTATACTTTTTAACTAATCTCTTGTGGCTGTACTCGTGTAATTTACTTAGGTTAATATGAGAACTGGGGATTAAGTTATAACTAATGTGCAAAACCACTTTGTATATTTGGTGATTTTGTAATGTAAGTGAATTGGTTCATATTTCACTGATATTGTTAATCATGAATATACAATTAAAAATTATGCTTCATTTCCCTTTAGAATTAAATTTGAAAAACTCGACTTTATGTAATGGTGGTATACATGTGGAGTGAAGAACTTATTTTTTCATTTTGTCAAAATAAGTATTCCTGACAAGGCTTCAGGAAATATGCTGTTAGGATATTTTTAATGTATAATAAAGTCCATGATTTTTTTATAGTCTTTTTTGTATGAAATATTTGATATATACTCTGAATTTTACTTCTCCAAGTAATTTCAAATGATGCTTATAAAACAATTGGACTTTTTCTTAATCTGTTATGATACTGTTATTACACATCTAACCCTATTGCAATTCCATAACAGCTAAAATGGGAAAAAAATGTCACTTATGGGGAAATAATACTAATTCATATCTAGTGACTTTTTTCCTTTAGAAAAATTAAGAGAATTTTCAATAATTACCCTAGACATGTTACAATGTATACTTGCTATATTGGGTCCTATTCAAAGAAATTCCTGTAATTTAAAGGGTCAGGTTATTGTGTACACCAGCTTAAGTGGCTTGGGCCTGTAGTTTTAATACTAATGCATATTCATCCCCTGTGCTCTTTATGGTTTCCTGTAGCACTTACCAAGTTCTGTTCTTCTACTGGCAGTTTGTTTTAATTTGTTTTGAATTTTGTAAAATGTATACACTTGTAGAAGGTCCAGGGAGTAGATGAAATTAACTTCAGAATTATGTAATTTATCTAGGTGCATGTATATCTTAAATATATTTGTGTATCGACATACATATAATCTAGCACCCATTTATAAACAGACACCACAATTTGATTTAAAAAAAATAAAAACTATTCATGCCAGCTAATTTTGCAAATTTTTTATGTGAAAACTGTATTATTAGTAATTTTAAGTCTGTGCTTACTGAAATAGTCTGTATAGCCATGAATTCCTACATTAGAAAGAAATCATATAACTTCAGTTTCCTTAAGAAGGACTATATTATGCTAAAAAAAAAAGTATGCTAAGACTAAACATTATAAACATCAAGCTATAACTGACTGGGCCTGTGGTCATCATGCTGCCTCTCTGTTCTCTCTGTTGATGTGCCATATAATGGTACACAGGTATGGCTGAATGAATGTCTTCTTAGTTTCCTTCCTCGCGTCCACATACAGAAACCTGTACTTAAATGCAGCATAGAATATATAGAAATAAAATTTTAAACTAACACCTATAACTGCTTCTATCAGTGAGCCCCTCCTCTGTGTCTAGTAGTCGACTAGGTTCAGTACAGAAATCATAAGCCATCATCCATTTGAAAACACTTGTAGTGATCACATTAACCAATAAATGGCAACCCTTAGCCAGGGTTTTGTAGGAAGAAGGAACGCATGTATCCCATTAATGATGAAATCGCAATTGAAGGTTCTCTTTCAATTAACTGAATTACCTCAGTAATGGACTCTGCAAGTAAACAGACAATAAACTGGCCTTGGGACTTTTGTACAAGAACAGCTAATTTTAGGGTCATGTACTGGGGTCAATACTTTATTCACTGCAGTCACTAAGACATTTTATATATGTACTTCTCTATAAGAAGGATTACTGTTAAGAATTATGAATTATCAGAGGTAGCATTTATTATTTTGAGCATGTAGAAATGTGGATTTATACATTTAATGTAAGATGAATACAGTATTAGAACTGATGTATCTTAGTTAATTGAAATTTTTACTGTTTGGGTTTTATTTTTACAAAACTGCCTTTCAGAATGCCAGCCATCTGTTGAGAGGCTATGTTCAGAGTGACTTTTTAAAGAATGTAGACTGCATTGAGATTTTAGTTGCTAGGTAAAGTGAGAAATATGAATCAATGTAACAAGTCACATTTTAAGAAAGACATCTGTGGAATTATATACCTTTTCATCCAGAATAGTTTGATTACCAGGTTCCTGTGAAAATTCCTTGTTCATAAAGGTCATATTCTTTGTAAAGGACATATGCCTTTAGACGATTGGGTAACGGAAGAAATGACATGAAGATGGGGCAGCGCAAATGTAAACGTCCCATACACTTCCGGATCTTGAGGCGGCACAAATGTTTCAGGGAGCGAGGGTTTGCTAAAATGAAAAACAGGCACATTATCCAAAAGAAAGAATTGCTTCATTTTTTAGTGATCTTTAGCAAATGTATTTTGTACTTAAGCCACCAAGATTTTCATTTGCTCTGACTAAATGGAAAAGTTAATTGGGAAATAGCTTTCCACTTCTCACTGCAAATCTCGTAGCTGTGGTTTCAGAGCCATGTCACGTTAGAGTCCAAAGACTGGCATCAGTTGTGGGTCTGGCCTGTGAGACCTAAAGCTCCTACACCTGTGGGTATTATCCCCCTGTCCTGCCCCTTGGGGTCAGGCTAAAAACTAAAGATCACTACCTGTGGGGAAATTATATGAAAGAAATTCTTCTTAATTTGACTTATGTGCTACTGTGAAAGAATTTGATTTGAAGGGTCATTTAATATCCTCTGTAGCCTTAGATCTTAGCATTTTCTCATCCCTGTTTTAGTGCCATTTCATAGTTTTTAATTCCTGTGTCTATGGTGTTCCATAGGATCAGAAGAAAAGTATTATCTACCTATATAATAAATAATTACCTAACAGATTTTATCTATTGGGAAATGGTAGTAAGTACAAATTAAGTGTAGTTGTAAATGGTAACATTTTTTAGATAGGAATAGTATTTTTCTTCGTTTCTTTAGGTCAAGCTTTTAACTGAAGAGAACAATGTTCTACAAAAGAAATAAGAGTTCAGTTAGTATTTTTTGGTAAGAATCGTCAAGAAAGAAAAATACTCACTCAAGATAAAATGGATTTCTGACCAGAGCCTCTGTTTTTGGAGCACAGCTTTCAACTTTGAACAGATCCTAACTTGATCAACATAATCAAGCATCACTCGAACAACCTTTCCAGAGAGATGTTGCAGCCATGACAAAGTTATTACTTCGCAGAACTGAGGAAGAAAATCAGAACTATGAAAGTAAATGGAAAACTAAGTATCTGTGGTTTAACACAGTAATCAAAAGAACACTAAACTCGGAGTCAAGAACCAAGGTTTGAAGTTCCTCATTTATAAACTAAGGTGTTGAACAAGAAAATATTTCTTAGCTCTAACATTTGGAAAAATATTTACTACCAAGTCTTCCAAACTTTATAAGATAACGAGGGTTTAAAACAGACTGTTACCTAATAGCTTTTATCCCCTTTGGTTGCCTGCATGGCTGTGTGGAATAAAGATTACCTTTCCAGCTTCACTTGCATCTAGATGTGGCCATCTGACTAAGTTCTAGCCAATGAGATGTCAATGGAAGTGTGAGCAACTTCCAGAATGCTGTTAAAGGAAGAGCAAGGTGTGTGCTGCTTCCTCCTGCCTGCCTTCCTGCTGGTTGGACTGTGGATGTGAGTTTCTCCTGTGAATCATGGAACTGTCCAATTAGAAGTCTATTTACTCTCGCCTTTATTTATAGGAGAGGGGAGTAAGCCATCTTATTAGAGCCTCTCTTATTTGGGGTTTTCTATCATTCATAACCTATTCCCACTCTGATACTTGAAACGTATGATAGTTTCTGCCTTTAAGTAATTTACATGTCCTTACACAAGATGCCCATGTAAGAAGGCAAATAATACTATATGAAAAGTCAGGAAATAATACAAGATGACATATTGCTTAAATACCAAGTTCTACATTAATCATAACCTAAAAGTAATATACAATATTAAAATATTTTCCTTTTCAGAATTGACTCAAAGTTCTTTCTCCATTTTATTTATATTTTCAGATTTTAATAATATGAATTCAGGTATCTATAGTGCATCTATTGTGTGCTAAGCACAGATCTGTAAGCTGAGGAAAGTGGTGAACAAGAGCTTACATTCATGTATTTGTGGGGGAGATACATAATCAGTAAAATATTAAGAATTTCAGAAACCGATAAGTACTGTAAAAGAAATGAAAAGCATTAAAGAGAATGATTAGGGAACAGAACTACCTTAGGTAAGATGCATAAGGAAGGGCCTCTTTGAGGAGGTAACACTTGAAATGAGACCTGAAGGGTGGCAGCTATTTGAAAAATCAGGGGAAGAGCTCAAGTTGGGGAAAATAGAAGTGACCAATTAAGTAGGGGGAAAATAGGAGACTGTGGTGTGATGACAGCTAAGAGAAAAATGTCTCAAGAAGAGAGTGGTCAACTATATTTATTGTGATCCTTTTTTCATCAAAATGTGACCAAAGAAATCCATTAATCAAATGTTAGAGCCAAAAACCTAGGGGTACAAGTATCAGGAACCCAGAAACATTTTAGCTAGATAACTCACTTCTTCAAAGAAAAAACATAACTGGTATATAAGGCTGCATTTATTTTTCACAGCCTTGTTCAGATGTTGCTTCATTAACTAGAGTTAAATCACTTTTTCCTCTGTTTCTATACCTTTTACATCTTTCTACTATCATGTTTATTTTATCATATTTATCGTATTAAAATCTTTCCCTCCATGAGCTTCTGGAGGGGATGGAGTTTTATCTTTTGCTGTAGTTCAGGGACACGGATAATGACTACATAGGGTGACACAGCCGATACTGTGCACTTACCATAGTATCTTTGATAACTGTAGATGTCCAGCCTTCAACAAAAGTATAGAAAGGATGAACTTTGTCTCCATGAGGACAGTCAAAGCATCGCTCTGTGTCATACCCATAATTCAACAGCATCCTGAGCATGACTTCATCTTTCAGCGTGTATTGAAGTGCTGATGGGAAATGTAAAGGGTTGACTTTGCAGAAGTAATTAACGTTGGCCCCATGCCGTAGCAGCAGGCTTATCAGCTCATAGTTGCCCATCCTTAGGGCTACCTGGAGGCAGTTAACTGGGTCTTGATTAGGCAGAGCTCCAGCACTCAGAAGCAGCTTAACTGAAGAGAGGTCACCATTTGATACAGCAAAATACAAAGCTGACTTCCTGTGGTCATCATAGTGTTTGCGAATTCTCTGATCTAGCATGAAATTTACATCAAACCCAGACTGGATGAGAAGTTCCAGGCATTTGGGGTGTGCTCCTGCTGCTGCACAGTGAACTGGACTGATGCCACTCTGCTTAATGGCAGCAAAATCTGTGACTGGAACCAAAATCTTCAGAGCTCTAAGAAAGAATTTCAAAGTGCATTAAAAAATAGTTTTTGTTAAGATGCTGCACTGACCTGTATATGATTGCTTTATACTAGCACTGGATGGTATTAGCATCAGTTGGTTTTTAGACACCCCAACCAAAAAAAAGCATAGTCCTGCATCCAAAAACTCAGATACCACGTAAAGTTAAATGAAACTAAGGTGTAGATATAAAACTCAGAATTACCCCAGTCAGTGAAACCTGAGGCTCCCCATATTGCCAAACGACCTGAAAATAAAATAGTTTTATGTCTCTTCAGGGTCTACAGAGGATGTCTGAATTTACCACTTTTCTAGCTGGTCAAGAGTTTCTCACCTTTAAAAGGGGTGTTGGAGTTGTAGGATCAGAGATGAAGAATATAAAATTCCCAGAAGCTGCCCCCCCCTCCAAAACCCCATGGCTATTACTATTTCTATTATTTGCAATAATGTAGTTGAACTTACAACAAGTGGCCTCTGTCAGCTGCCACATGAATGGGCAGGTGGCCTGAATTCTTAGGGATGTTGGCATCAGCTCCATACTCCAGCAAGAGAGTTACAGAGTCTGGATTTCCTCCACTAGCTGCTTCAAGTAAGATGGAAGAAGAATCAGAGGCCTGACCAAGAGCATTAGCTCCTAGGAGGAGAAAGAGTGATGTTATGCAGAGTCTTTTCCACTGTATTGCTTAAGTATTCTTAAAAGTGTACCACCACTACCAAAAAGCAATTATTGAGCAGCTACTTTAGCAAAACACTAAGAATCAAAGACATAAAGTATGTACCTCCTGTCTCAGACAGTTTACAAACTAGTTGGGGAGAGAAAATGGTGTAAGCAGTATCTAAGTTATAAGTAGGTTGGCTTTCAGAGTAATTTTATAAGTTATTTGTTTCTAACTTAAAAATCCCAGGAGAAGTAATTTTATAGAAGATGGTTTTATTACCAGACCAGCATACAAAAGCTCGCTTACCTCATAACACACTATAAGATGGTCTAACAATCCTGTTGAACTATGTCACCATGACATCTAATGAAGATCTTACGGTGGAAAAGTGTATTTGTTCTTTTTAACTTGTTCCTAGGAGACTGTTCATACTAAGAGACACTAGCTGTTTTTAGTTGAAGATAGGGACTGCTGATAGTTAAAAGGGTATATTGTAGTACCCTGTAAGCTAAGTGCTGTGTGAGTGGTGTGGATAATAAGAGTACAGATACAGGCTGTCTTCTTGAAGATCTCAGGGCTGGAGTTGTGAGCAGGGCTGGGAGGTGAAGGAAGGAGGGAGGAATTTGGGGTCAGTTGTGGAAGGCCTCTCAGTAAAGGCTTTGAAGAAAGAGTAGCATTCGAATGGACAAAAGAATAGGAGGACACTCTGGGCACCTTCACAACTCATATAAAAAAGATATAGTGACTTTAGTGTGGACTCCATAATCTTCAGAATATAAGGACTCTAATATTTATTGACTGTCTTGCATGTGTAAGCAGTAAGCCAAAGCCCATTTAAGGTGTATGTTGGCTCATCACAGTCATTTGTTCTTCTCTGTTCTTTATTTTGGCAATATCATCCACATACAAATTCTGTTTCAATATATTATTCCTAATTTATATGGTGTCATTGTGCTTTACATGGAATGGCACTCTATTGCTGTTTCAACTTGGAGGAAACTGAAAGATCTTTCTTCATGGAAAAGATTATGATGAATCAGATCTCAGTCTTAAAAGCTCATATAGTTTTAGATGCAAAACTCCAGACTTAAGTGGAGTTGTACCGTAGGAGGAGAGATGAAAGTGACTTCAGTCTTTGGAAAATTATGTCCCCTCCTTACAAGTGCAGAATGGGGTACCCAAATGATGCCATTCATTGAATAATCCATCTTGAAAATGAATTCCTAGAAGACAGATTATCATCTCTATGTTCTGGAAGGAATCCATAAAATGCTTCCTACAGAAGAATTCTCACTGTAGCATTTGATGAGGAATAATCCATTTTAGGTGAGTGTTCTCTTAGTGAAAGTTCTACATAGAACTATGAGAAATCTATTATATGCACCATGTTTTTTCTTTTACTGAAGAACTTATTCACATTTTTTGCTAATACACATAATATATATGTCCTGATTATCATCGCTCAATTAGATAACCCCTTCCTGCATATTTTTGTCTAATTGAAAAATTTGTAAATGGATTAAAATATTTTGAAAATTAAAAAAAAAAGAATATAGTGGCTCCCCCAGAACCCCATTCCTAGAATGCATTAAGAAATGTCTAATAAGCCCCCATGTAATGAGTACTCACTATGTGCTGGTTTCTTTATGTATGTAATAATTTCTAAACTTCACAACAACCCTAGGAAGTAGATGCTAATATCTTCATTTTAAAGATGAAGAAACTGAGTTTCATTGAGATTAAATTACTTCACCAGAGATGCACAACTAGTAAGCAAGGTAGTCGGGATTCATGTACAGGTGGGCCAGACCCAGGTGCTATTTCTATGATGCCATGTTGCCACTCTAGCAGTGCAGGGTAATAAAGTAATGTGATTTGGAATGAGACAGAAGTGGGTTCAAAGCTTGGCTCTTCTATTTAGTAGCTGTGTGCAAATGACTATAAGGGGCTTACCTAAGGGAAATGCTCCCTCACTGACCTCACTGAGGTCAACCGATACTGGTTTCTTTGAAAGGTTAAGGATTTAAAATCTGTCGCCTCTCCTGTTTCTTTATATTTTAATCAATGATCTACACAAAAGGTTGCTCTTTTTGTGTAGATGAAGGATCCAGTGTTTACTTTGTTATTCCAGCTAATAACTTTAGACATCTCTGGTATCACTCATTTAAAACATCTTACTTAAAAGGTCTTACGGCCATTGATTGGGAACTAGCCTCCCCTATATGATAGGAAAGATTTAGGTAAGTCTAGAAAGCAGAAAGTTGTTCTTAAATGTAGGAGTCCCTGCAGTCTAGAAAATTGGACACCAGGACCGTCTATTGTTAGAGAAAGAAATAAGACTTCTGGATGCAAATGGGGAGGAGAATAAAGAAGATAATTCTAATATTGGGACTTTATTAAATCTTGGTAAAGATTTGCTTCTTCGAAAAAAAGCTTTAGATATTACACTGCTTCTTCTAACAGTGTCATCAATGAGGGTCTCCTCAAAGACAGTTCTCTGAGCTAGGATCTCTGCCAGTTAAACCAGGATATAAGATGGCCACAGCTATAGCACGGGTGGCAGGGGAGGGAGTGTTTGAAGGGAAGTTCTACAACTGGTACCATCCCTGACCCTCACTTTCCTCAAGGGTAAAATGAGGATAATGCCTACCTCACAGGGTTTGTAGAAGATTATTTGAGATAAAATAAGTAACTTAATACCTGGTGCTTAGAGAGTACTCAATACATATAAATTGCCTTCCCCTTCTCTCAGAGTTTTGTTTATTACTAGAGGGGAGAACTGGGACCCAAAGAGAAGAAATCAGGAAGAATTTCCTAACAACTTAATTCATCTGGTAACAGGTTGGACTGCCTCATAACTTAGCTTAGGCAGAGACAACGTGAAGGGGATGTTGTGGAGTGTTTCATTCTATGAATCTAGAAAAGAACACCACCACACAAAAAATTAAACAAAAAACAACCATCCTCTTAACATGGTCAGGGTACATTAAATAAAAGAGTAACCTGCATCCTAGTAATTTTAGGGAAACTGCTTCACAGCAAATAAGAAATACTCAATCCCTATTTTAGGCTCTTTCAATAGCTAATATTAACACACACTTCAATAAAATATTAAGTTAGGCTTAAATAAAATGTTAAGTTCTATTACACTGAAGCTCTCCATAAAGAGGAGAACGCTTAGGTCATGTTATCCTTTAGTAGTGTGCTGACTGTATAGGAAAATCTTGCCTTTCTGCAGTAATAGTTCCATGGTTTTAGTGTGTCCGCTTTGGGCAGCAAGAGCAAGAGGAGTGAATCCGTAGGAGCTCTTTGGGTCAGGGTGGGCCCCAGAAACCAGCAGGAGCTTCACTATGTCCCGTCTGCCCAGCCTGGCTGCTTCGTGGAGAGCTGTCTTCTCATTGACACACCGCAGATTGACATCTGCTCCACGGCTGATCAGCAAGGCGGCCATATCGTAGGAGTCCTGTAGAACAGCTGGGAGATTAGAAGTGAGGGAGGCATCATGTTCAACCGGAAATTAAGGCCAGAGTATCAGATCAGCTAGTTTCCCTCAGGCTTCTTAAGGAGTTCTTCCTACCTATCCCCCATGTACCAGCATTTGGTGTTTAGGAAACGGATTGTAAAATGAGGCATATATCAAATAATATTAACAGTGTTTTACATCAATAGGCTATTTGCTTTTCTGTAAACCATGACCAATTATTCATTGTCTGTTGGCTGCTTATGTAGCTGAAAAACAAAGTTTTCATTTATCATCTTTATGTTCTCAAGAAAATGGGAACTTAAGTACCTAGTACAGTCCTAGAAACGATTGTAGCTGCTTTACATGAGGAAAAACAAAAACAGCAATAATTATGAAATTATTGTTAACCTCACATTTTGTTAACCAATATTCTCTAATTGGCATTTCTGCTGTTAATTTGCATTGGATGATAATCTTCAGTCCTTCAAGATTCTAGAGCACCTTAATTTATCCATCTCCCTATCCATTTGCTAATTGTTGGCACCAGCTGTGTTTGGGGAATCTTGCTAGGCGTTAGACACTGAATCAGCATGAATTCTGCTCACAACCATTTATAATGTGCCATATCAAGGGCTATAACTGCACTAAGACTAGGAATATAGAGCGCCAAGAGTGTTGGGTCTTTTGTAATTCATTGAGCTGGCACTTTGTGTGCTCTTTCATTTTGGAAAGATGAAACATGTCCTTTGTTTTAGGAAATAATTTTCTAGACTTGTCTCATGGACGGTATATTGCCTCTATGTTGTCTGTTCTCTTTCTACCATTCCTGTTACTCACAGGCTGCTCCTCTTCAGTTATAATCCTAGTTCTCTTAGTTATTCTTCTTACTGATTTTTCATTTCTTGTCTTCTTTTTCTGGAAGCTTTCCTAACTTTATCTCCTCGCGTTTGAGTTTTTTTAAATTTCTGCCATCATATTTTTCATTTTCAAGAGTGTTTTCTGTTTCGTTCTTCATTTTTTTTAGTAGTGTCCTGCTAGTTCATTAATTTTCATTGATTTCTCTGAGGAAATTAATGATAATTTCCCCCTACCTTTTATTTTCCCCTAAATAATCTGTTTCCTCCAAGTTGTTTATCTTTGTTGAAGACTTTCCTCAGATAGTCCTTGGATGTCTGCTCATGATTAAGAGCTGGGGACTAAAAATCTGCCTAGAAATTCTAAACATTGACTGTGGTCTTAACTGTAGGTTAATATGCCTGGGCTATTTGTTGGGGAACCTCCAGTTTTAGTATTTTTAGTTCTTTCTCTTTGAGCTGATCAGATTCTCCAAAGAAGCCTCCTCTTGGAGGGTGAAGTTCTAGCTGCTGGCTTTCTAGAATTTGGTGAAGAACTGGGAGATCTCAGCCTATGTGCTTAATTCTGCGGCGGGCCGTTTCCGACCAGCAGAATAACGAGCCGCCACACGCAAGATTCTTCTCGTATCACACTTTATTGGAGCACAGCTTGGTTGAAGAAAGATGGAAGGAAGACCCCGCAATCCTATAGCAGTCTGCTTATATAGGGATTAAGAACATGTGTCGCTCTGTGATTGGCTTTCGCCGATGGTGCGATTTGTGAGCCAACATCGGATAGGTCGCTACTTTACGCAAGCGCAGTGGCCACAGGAAGGATGACTCAGCTTATTTCAGCTTCCTGCCGCGTAGCAGTTAGCTGACCGCGCCCTACATAATTCCTCCAGTGTTTTCAATCCAGTGCTCTTGCCCTTGCCAAATAACCCCCAGTCCAGAGAGCCTTTGCTCACACTATTCAGAGAAAAAACTTCCGAAATTCTGCTGGGTGGGGGAAGAGTCTGACCCAGCAGGGTGGATTGAGAGAAGTGACCTAGATACCTGACTACTTGTTTCTTAATAGTTTTCAACCAATTTTTCTATTTTAGCTGCCCATCCTTCATCCCTGCTCCATGAGGTAACTATAGCCAACAATTTCCAGGCCTTTTGATATAACTGTGCTGGTTTTTGGCTTTCCCCACTTCAAGTTAAGATTTGGCTTTCTTGACACTTACTAGTCATCCATCTGCTCTTCTGATTTTTAAAAATCATGTTATTGTTGTCTCCTCTTCCATTCTTCCCATTCTTTGTATCTTAACCCTTTAAAACACTTGACGAACTGTAATCCTCCTGAAGACTCAGGAGGCAGCAGAATTACTCATTCATATTTAATCTGCCATCTTTACCCAACCATTGGCTGCTTCTTCCTACTCTGCTCCTTTCCTATATTTCTTATACAAGAATTAACTTGTTCAACTGAGGTACCATGTAAAAATGATCAGCTCATAATTGGGCAGAGACTTTCCCTCAGGCCACCTCACAGGCCAGCCTATATAAAGCTTCTTGAGGGTCAGGTACCCATGTGTGGTTATTTGGCACCAGAGTGACACTGCTGCAACTATGCACAAGAAACTGCCTTTGAAACCTGTGGGCCTGGAGGACACTCAGAGCCACAGACTGTTCTCCAGAGCTAACGTGTTAATTTACCTGTAAGAAGAGGAGAATTGCCTTCGACGTTCTTGGCATTTGGATTGCAGCCATTGAGAAGAAGAAAACAGACATTTTCTAAGAGGCAATGGCTGACAGCCAAAAAAAGTGGTGTTTCACCATTGTTGGTGGTTTGCTCCCACACACTGGGTTTTGAAGCTGAAATAAATCCATTAGACCACACAGATTAAGATACAGAAATAAATTTTAAATTTATTTCTCAGAAGCATCAATAAGAGTTATAAAGGGAGTTTACCTTTCAGGGTTATTTCCAAAATGTTCTTATTTAATTGCACTGCAGCCTTATGGAGAGGAAGCCAGCCTATCTCATCTGCTTCATCAAAAGCAGAATGGTACTTGGTCAACCCTGACAATACATCTTCCTTACCTATTAACAAGTCAAATGAGAACATATTCACATTTGGCACATATACAAGGCAGCCCATACTGCTTCTGAATTCCATCATCAAGGTTAGTGCATGAGACAACAGTATTCTAGCACTACCTTTAATGAAAGACAAATTTAAATGGCATAGGACAAACAAGCAGTAAGGCCTTTCATCTAGCATTCCATACCACCTGGACCTGTGAATACCCGTCATCTTGTTACATACAGAAAACAGCTCTGTCCACCGAGGAGCCCAGGAGCTGTTTGCTAAATTTTGCTGAAGTAGTTTCTCCCAGGAAAGGCCCCATCAGACTCTTGACAATTAGCTGTTGACCCCATAGTGTTCGGCACTTGGGAGATCCTGCTTCTAGGCTTCCTGAACTTAGAGGGGAAATGCTACCAGTTGTCACCATTACATCTTACCACAAGTTGAAGGGGATAGAATAGGAAGAGTACTTAACTGTCTCTATTGTTTCAACTATCCTCTTACAGTCTGCAATCAAAAAGCTGCAGAGAAAAAACATATGAATGTAATTCCAAAACTGAGGAAAAAACTAAGGCATTTGATAAAACAAAAGGAAGGGGTAAAGGCAATAGTAGTTAACCAGGAATGAACTCATATGAGGCAATGACTGAGGCATAGTAGAAATACTTCAAAACGCAAGAGGGAGGAGATACGGGGATATATGTATATGTATAGCTGATTCACTTTGTTATAAAGCAGAAACTAACACACCATTGTAAAGCAATTATATTCCAATAAAGATGTTTCAAAAAATAAATAAATAAAAGATATATGTATATATATTCAGAAAAAAAAAAAGGAAAAAGAAAACGTAGTATGGCCCTTAATGTGTTCCAGGGAAACTCCCCTCCCATGTGTCTTCCCTCATCAGCTTCTTTAGGGCAAGAACTTTGAGAGCCTGGATTACAGTTAGCCTTCAATCAGTGTCTGCTGAACTGAATCAAACATGCCTAGGACTGAAATGTCACATTGTCACATGGTAAAATTTAAATGGCCACTCTATAATGTCAATGATCCTAGCAAAAATTATTATTGTAAAAAATAGTAAATAATCATGGTGTAAGTTTTAAAAAATATTCATGATCAGAATCTGTATTCAAAAAACACAATCAGCAGTTTTTTAAAGTAATATTTTTATTAAAATATTTAAAGTTTTAAAGCTCAACTTATAAATCTTATATTATTTTAAACTCTAGTAAATAAGGATTGTCACCTTCCCTTTTTCTTTGATTATTCAATGAACCCAGCTTGAAAGAAATAAATTCCCTTAGACAATCTGTCCTACTTAAAATTTAGTCAATCTCCCTATCTTAAAGTCAACTGATTAGCAACCTTAATTCGATCTGCAGCCTTAATTCTCCATTGCCACGTAAGGTTACATATCCACAGGTTCTGGGGATTAGGACTTGGGACATCTTTTGGTGAGGGGGGGGCTTTATTGCTCCTGTCTCAAGTATATTCTATTTTCCTAATTCCTTCAAGTGCCTGATCAAATCAGCAAGCCTTGCTAAGTATCATACAATTCTTGCAAGTCTAATGACTGAAATTTATAACTGTAGTCAATTTTAATTTCTTTGAAACATTTCAGTACTCTTAATCAAAATCTCTTATGCCTTTCAACCTAAAATCATGACTTCAAAGTTAATCACAAGGTTTAATCACAAGGTTAATACAACAGGTAACCCAATGAAATCCAATTTATTTACAAAACTTTTAACTATTTAAAGATTATTCCTAAATTTAACATAAAAGTGTAGGAATAGTGTAGTAAAGAATGCAGACTCTGAAGCCAGGCTGCCTGGCTCATTACTTACTAGCTCTGTGACCTTGGGTAAGTCATTTAATTTCGCTATGCTATGCCTCAGTCGCCTCATCTCTAAATGGGAAAAATAATAGTACCTACCACATAGAGAGGTAATGAGAATTAGAATTTAAATGAGTTAATACATATTTATGAAATGCTCAGAATAGTGTGGCACACAGTGTTCACTCCATGAGTATGTTACTTAAAAAAAAAATACTGTAGGTTTGATATACTCCAACATCTCTGTATTTAATTACAAAATCTCTTGGGGTTAAAACACATTTATCCCATTTTACCTCCATCAGGCAAATAGAGGTCACCACCCCAAGCAAATGGGTTTAATACCCCTGAAAAATAATTGTAACTACTCAGGGGCTTGAAGTTCTGATCACCCAGAGAGCATTTGACTAGCTGTGCTTGGCCGCAGACAGCCCATATCCAGGGCAATTATCTTACTCCACTGAGGGATCCATGGGGTCCTTTTCTAGTGTTGTCATACCAGAACTCCGAGTTCACACCCTTCAGAAGGGGTTAGTCTCTTCTGGGTTTAAGTTTACATAATAACTCCTTTTGATTTGAGTAGATTAAAGACTTTACCCTACTAAGGTTTCTGTGTCTTGGTTGGATTTATGCATTTCCTTAGCTCCCCAAAGAAAAGATGCATTAGTGTTCTCTAGTCTTACATATCCTCATGTATTTCTTCTTTCTGATTTCTCATCTGCCTCTCCTCACCCATATTTGCTAGTAACCTCCTCCAACTATTTTCTTTCTTTTTTTAAATTAATTTTTATTGGAGTATGGTTGCTTTACAATGTTGTGTTAGCCTCCACTGCACTACAAAATGAATCAGCCATATACATACAGATATCCCCTCCCTTTTGGACTTCCTTCCCATTTAGGTTACCACAGTGCATTAGGTAGAGTTCCCTGTGCTATAAAGTATGTTCCTATCAGTTGTCTATTTTATACATAGTATCAATAATATCAATGTGTCAATCCCAGTCTTCCAATTCCTCCCTCCCCACCCCCTTCCCCTTTGGTATCCATACATTTGTTCTCTATGTCTATGTCTGTATTTCTGCTTTGCACATAAGGTCACTGATACCATTTTTCTAGATTCCACATACATGTGTTAATAGAAGATACTTGTTTTTTTTTCTCTTTCTGACTTACTTCACTCTGTGTGACAGTCTCTAGGTCCATCCATGTCTCTACAAATGACCCAATTTCATTCCTTTTTATGGCTGAGTAATATTCCATTGTATATATGTGCCACATCTTCTTTATCCACTCCTCTGTTGATGGACATTTAGGTTGCTTCCATGTCCTGGCTATTATTTTCTTTACTGCCTGATTAAATTCTGAATTATTTCCAAATTTCTCCTGTCTGGTCACACATCAAGTCTCATAGATATTCAGCTCCTTGGATTCTGACCCTCTCTTCTGTTTTTGTCACAACACTAGCATCAGTGCTTATGACAAGGCTCAACTGTTGAATACTTATACTATGTTGCCAGTGAGATACCATTACCTCTCATCTTCAGGTGACTGCTGTGTAGTTTCCGGCTTGTGAATATCCTGTAAACTCTGTTGAATGATGAGCTGGGTGTCAAACTCATTGTCTATGTCTTCATCACTGGTGTAATTATCCATGTGAAATGCAGACAGATTTACTTTAAAGTCAAAATGAATTAAAAATATTTTTCCAGTTGTGAAAGATTATCAACTGATTAAAATTATAAATGAAATTCAGAAAACTAAAAAATTAATAGGATTGATAAATGAAAAAGTGCAAAATTTAGAACACAAAATATTCATTAAAAATTTTTTGAAAACCCCAAACAGTTTTCTGAACTGACACAGATTCAACATAAATTAAAAGTTTTCCATGAGCAGCCATCTACTTAAAGCTTATTCAGGAAACACAACCTTTCATATAAAACTTAGGTCAGTGCCATTGTAACTATGAAAATGTTCATATCAATCTATTTTAAACTTGGCTTATGAGTTTTTCTCATTAATTGTAGCTCTCACTCCAAAGAATATCTTTCCTACACGCAGGGAGTATAATGCTGAAAATAATATTTTTAGTTAGTAAATACTAAAAATAAACATGTTATAGGAATAAATATATTCTCATAAATGTAACAGGAATAGTGGGGAAAAAAACCCCGGTATATTTTACTAGGCAACATCTCAAAGGTATTAAAAGAACATTTCAGTTTTAGCATAGAATAGGTTTGATCACATACCAAAGACTTTTTACCTTTTATTATATCCTTTAGGACAGCACTGAAGTTTTCACTGTTAAGGATTAGCACATCAGAATTTTCATTTATATTTAGGATCTCCACTCCCATGTAGTGACCATTCCATTAATAGCTTTACTATAAATACTTGATCATAAGACAGTCTGGCACATTCTCCCTGTTTTTTATATGTGGTTTAGCTCTGTTTGAAAACATGACCTCTTTTTTTCACTGCTGTATTCATTAAATTTAAAAGATTAAACATTCTATTCCTGGAATAAAATGCTTTTGCAGGGGGTTGGCCATGTGAAGTGAATTCGTTCTCTTAGGGCTCATACACATAGACACTACAAACCAGAATCAATTTTCTACTTAAGAGAGGCCAAACATTTTGCACTGACTGAATTATCAAAAGTGACTGTCCCAATGGTCCTGATTCACTGGGATGCTGCACCTACATTTTCTTTGGATTACACAGCTGTGGCCTAAAATGTCCAGGGAATCCTAAGGAAGGAATAAAAGATAATAAAATAAGATAATAAAAACATGGTAGTAAAATTTTGACTATAATTTTGTTTTGTTGAAATGTTTAAAAATTGTTAATATACACTAATACGTTAAGTGCATACTAAATAATAAGAATAATAACTACTAAAAATAACAAAGCGCCCACCTGGTATTTCCAATTAAATATGAAGCAGATGCCAAGAAGCATGATACCACCTCAAGTGTGTAGGATTTCCCTCCAGTCATCTCACTGCCTTTGCATGTCAATTCACCGCTTTGCGTTTCCTTTCCTTGTCACAGGGGTACTGTGAGAAATGGAACTAATGTTTTAAAAGTATGAAGAAAGGGGTTTCATTCTGAAATTGTTTCAACATTTTCCTTATTTACAATTTATTTATTTTTGTATTTGAAATGTTTGTGTATAATCACTTCACATAGGTGAGTGGAAATTATTACTGAAGCTGATGAAATGACTTAACACTTGTGAAACAGATAATTTCTGATATTAGTTAAATTTTATCCAGTCTTCCTAAATCTGTTTTTCACATATATATCAAACTAAAAAGAGGAACTAAATAAAAGTTTCAAAGATTTTCCACATTTCTTTTCACATTTTTCTTCCACAGATGTCTGTGATCTTGAGAGTCCGTGTGGAAGGCTGTGCTCCAAGTGAGACTGGTACATCAGGGAGGAGAACAATGCAAAGACCACTCACAAAGATCATTTA
The DNA here is from genome assembly GCF_011762595.2 of Tursiops truncatus. Classification (NCBI taxonomy): domain Eukaryota; kingdom Metazoa; phylum Chordata; class Mammalia; order Artiodactyla; family Delphinidae; genus Tursiops; species Tursiops truncatus. Next base: position 71,064,177 of record NC_047043.1, read on the forward strand.
AAAGAATTACACCAAGATACTTGGGTTTTATAATATATATATTTTCAAGTAAGTGAAGGCAATTTTTTTTAACTTCTTTCAGATGTTTTCTTAATTTGTCCAATTTAGTCATCCAACTGACAAAGCAGAGCAACCCCACGTTTGATCCAGTGTTGAGTGGGTTGGTCTGTTTTCAACAGCATTGCAATGACAAAATTAGTCGAATGTCCTGTGGTGGAAAGAGTTCCTTTACGTTCACTTGTCTTGTAAAGAGGACAGACATAAGCATTCGACTTCACAATCTCAGACTTTTTAGCTTGAAGAAAAAGGAAATATATTCATTTGATAAAAGGAAAACAGCCACTGGTACTAAAAGAACAACTATTTATCTTGTAATAAAATGACCAGTACTAAATCTAAGATCATGATTATGATATTGAACATTTTAAAGTTATTATTGTTGTGTTTTTACAGCTGGCATATAATTATGGTTGTGAAACAAGGTAAATGATTTCATATGGTGCATGATTCTAGGTCTGGAGGACAGGAATTGATTTTAAAGACCTGATCACTTAGCAGGTATGAAAACACTCAAGAGGACTTGGGAGAGAAGGAGAAATTAGGGAAGAAGGAATAAAATACAGCATAGGTAATGGAGGAGATGCAGAAAGAGAAACACAGCTGCTTAGAGCTCTAATACAAGAAATCCATAAATTAGAAGCTGAAGTTACTATTTTTTTTCAGCAGGTTATTACTAAGAAAAATATACCAACTCTTACCTACTCACAGAAAGAATCTATACACAATCCTTGAAAAGCCAGATATGAGATATTAGGAATCTTTCTAAACTGAGGCCACATTTGTCATAGTTATAAATGAACTGCTTTAATAATAAAAAATGCTTAATGGGTTGAGTGGTGATTGGGTAATTTATAAATTTTTCATTTATAGTTATTTGAGAATTAAAAAATAGAGAAGAAAGAAAAAACAAAAGAATGAGCTTCAATTGTTCAGATTTGGTGGGGAAATGATGATTGCAGAAGGAGGGAAGGAACAAGTAGGTTACCCAAGGGGGCAAAATTGGCCTCCACCCCGTGTGGCTTGCAACATCTGTACCTTGGGGTACCTGGCTGGCTCCTAGGCCTAGGAGTTTCTTATAGCCAGAAAACTCTAGTCATTAGCTGGAGACTGTGTCAAGCCTATTTGTGTCTCTGAGAGGTATGCAAAGGCACTTCAGAATCAAAATATTGATGGGAAGCTCTAGACTGAAAAAGGAGAAGTGTAGCGGAGGGGCAAAGGAAACATTATATCCCATGGGATAAGAGCAAAAAGAGGCAGAATAATATTCCTAAAATAATATAAATGCAACCCAAAAAGGCGGAACAATATATTTCCATTGTAAACATTAAGTCACTATTTACTATAATTGAACAAAATCTTAATAGGTTTGAACAGAGACTTATTTGGGGAAGCAGTTATAATATCTATCATTATCGTTCCTAAAACTCTACAAAGTTCTGTTAGAAATATATTTACTTGGTTTTATCCATATTATGGGCATCAGGTCAAACAGAAGTTTGGGGTATTGTTCGGCAAGCAATCCGCTGTGAAGAGAAATTGACAGATGTTTATTAGAAATAAAATAAAATTTGCATCTTAGAAATTGCTACTTAGCTATTGGCTTTTAATACAAGAGAGGACCAGAGATATGCAGGAAAAGAAATGTAAAAACAAAACCAAACAAAACCAAGGAAGAAGCAATGAAGAATCGAGAGAAACAGAAGAAAAATATGGAAAGGCAATGTGTCAAACAGTGGACAAATATCAATTCCTGCCATTTTAAAAGCACTGTCCATGAGGCAGACACTATGCTCACATTTAACCTTCCCAATAGTCTTGTCCCCATTTCTAATCCTATTTCAGAGATGAAGAGTGGAAGGAAGCTCAGAGAGATTGAGTACTTTTCTCACAGTAACACAGCTCTTAAATGCCAGCATGAGGATTCAAACACAGATCTATCTAGAAAATGTGGTTTATTTTCCCTATGCTACATTGTTTGTTTCTTTGCTTGCTTGTTTGCTTGCAAGAGGAGGGAAGAAAGGGATGAAAAGATGAATACATATATAAGGAAACGTAAGTTAAGAGAAATGTCAGCAGAATGATGAAAATGAAAAGAGAGATAATCAAATGAACTATGTGCAGCTAAGTCTCCTCATATCACTGTCTTAGAACCATCTCTGTAAAACCACCTTCATGCTCCTTAAGTGACTTTCCCTGCCTTGGGCTTTAACCCTCCCTTGAGAGCAAAGTGTAACCCTGAGTCTGGAAATAGAAGATTATGCTTAGTAATGGATTGTTAAAGAGCAGGGCTTCAAGGGAAATAATCTTTCCCTTTCTCATATGTCTCTCTGTGTGTATATAAATATATATATACACACATATGCACTGTTTAGTTTCCTAAGCTGGAAATTCAGTATTTATTTAAAATATGTACTTATTATGTCATCAAAATGCAAGAAACAGTTTTCCATTCACCAGGAGAAATGGGAACTTTACTGTAAACTGTTTGAAACTGAGGTGCTCCTACACATTACCAAACAGAACGTAACTGTTATAAAACAGAAGAAGGAAAATAATTTCAACTAACTTTTCTACTAGTAAGACCATTGAAATATTAACTCAAAATTGTTCAGAACCTGAAATTACTCACTCATTAACTGTCCGAGCCTGAGTAATGACTTATGGCAAGAATTCTGATATTATTTATTACTTGTCGTATTCTCTAGAAGAAGTCTTTTGGTTGATGGGGATGGCAGGGGGGAAAGGTAGCAGACAGCTTATCTCACCTATGATTCAACTACAAATGAATAGGTCTTTGCAGTTGAAACTACTGACCTTGTTCTGTCCCAGCGTGCTCCATCCAGATATAATCCGTGGATATAAACGCCATTTTCTGGTGTTCCCTCAGATGTATCAGAAGAAATAACCTGAAGGCAGAAGCACACACTAGCAATGATTTCCTCCCTAGACAACTTTGTCTCATAAAGAAAGCAGTAGCTAAATCTTCAGAACATATTCAGGGAAACTCCACCATATAATAGCTTCTTAAACTGTAAGACTTTTTCAGTAAAATGTAAATCTAAAAACATATAATACGATTCCTTTTGACATATTTATATGGTTTTACTGTACCTCATATTAATTTTTTGCTAAGATAGAAAAACAGCATTAGATTATTTGAATTGAATATTGAGATATATAAAAATTCTCTCATAAAGATAGCAAGACAAATATTATATACTTTCTTCATGAACACAAAGAATGGAAAGAAGTAGAATTGTTTGTAATGGGCTATAAAAATATGAATTCCCCATATCCTCCTTGCTTAAATACATGCCTTTGATGTAATGATATACTCTGGAGTTTAAGGAGTTTACTGTACCTCAAATTCATATCCTAGTAAATCAATAGGGATGGTATATTTTCTGGCATAATTCTGCATCGCTCCAGTTAAAAAGGCTTGCGTGAAAAAGAAACCTGAGAGCCAAAACACACGAGGTTTTCCTGAATTATACCAGTCCTATAAAGGAAAAAAAAATGCATTATGTTCATTTTTCAACTTAAGAATCACCTGACATACAATTCCTGATTCTGGTTTTTGTGTATGTTGCCCACACTTTCCATCACAGGACGCTTTCCTGACACCAAACACACAACCTATCTTGGCCCTGCTACCTTTTATCCCTTCTAGTTACTCTTCTTGGAAAATTCAAACTAACCTTAACATTAACCTGAATAAAACAAAATTTGAAAGATTCAAATCTTCTGCAAAAAGGCAAATGTAAATTATTTGAGGGTTTATTACATTACTTAATACCACTCAACCAAAGAGAGAAAAAAAAATACCACTCAAAAGCAACCATCTTGGGGCTTCCCCGGTGGCGCAGTGGTTAAGAATCCGCCTGCCAATGCAGGGGACACGGGTTCGAGCCCTGGTCCGGGAAGATCTCACATGCTGCAGAGCAACTAAGCCCGTGTGCCACAACTACTGAGCCTGCGCTCTAAAGCCTGCAAGCCACAACTACTGAAGCCTGCACACCTAGAGCCCGTGTTCCTCAACAAGAGAAGCCACCGCAATGAGGAGCCCACGCACAATGAAGAATAGCCCCTGCTCGCCACAACTAGAGAAAGCCCGCAAGCAGCAACGAAAACCCGGCTCAGCCAAAAATAAATAAATAAAATAAATAAATTTATTAAAAAAAAAAAGCAAACATCTTTAGATATCTTATGCATTGTCTAACTATAGCCTTCATGTGTTGGTTCCAGTTCCTTAATCCTCTTAAACTCCCTGCCTCCACATCCACTATCCCTGTTCCAGTTTAGATATCCTGGCCTTCTTTCTGTATCATGTGTACCTCTTCTTGTTTCTTCCCTCTGTCTGCTCAGTACATCTATAACGATGCTGCCAGAGTACACTTCTCCATGCATGGTTTAGATCAAGTTTTAGCATCTTTAATTCTTCAGCAATCTACTACTACCCTACCAAATTAAAGTCTAAAACATCTTAGGCTCCTATTCAAGATGCTTCACAACCTGGCCCCAGATTGTATTTAAAGATCCATCCCTTTTAGTTCCCCTTTAAAAATCTTACATTCTAATCAGAATGTACTTTTGGTGGTCTCTTCTCTGCACTGGGTGGACATCTGTTGTTTTTTCTGCTTATCTTAAAGTGGCACTACTCTTATATCTCTCTGGAGGATGAACCCTCCTACACTTTCAATCGAAACACTTCTGGTGGTGGAAATGCACCTTCTGGAAGTGGGCATGTCATTCATGCCTAGCTGATCATACCTGCAGTCATAGTGACTGATTCAGGAATGGACATGTGACCCAATCAAAGCCAGGGATGTAGAGACTTTTGCTGGGACTTTTGGGGAAAAGATTCACTCTAAACTCTTTGAAGTTTTGTGGATGTAAGGCCAGAGTTGCTGTTGCTATCCTGCTACCGTCAGACAAGAACCTAACTGAGAATGGAGTTAACCCACAGAGACTGGAGCCGAGAGAAGTGCAAGAAGCCAGGATCAGGCAACCACATTTACACCCTAGGCCAAATGCTGCCTGGAGTCACTTTACTCCCTGGCTTTTTCAATTACATGAGGGAACAAACTTAATTTTTGCTTATGTCAAAATTTTTACAACAGAATCAATCCTAAATGATATAGTGCCTTTCATCCTACAGCTGTCTCTTAAGTCCTCTTCCTTTATTTGTAGTGTCCAAAACCATTCATCATTTAGACCAGCTCAAATGCTACCTCATCCAATAAACAAACTCTGCTTTCCGAAGTAAAAGAACTCTCTCCCTTCTTTGAATTCCCAGAGCATCTTATATGTTGCTCTTAGCTTTTTCTTAGATACATAGATTATCTTCCTGTAGACTATTGGCAACTTGAAGGTAACCTGGCAACTTTATCCAGCAACAAAGCGCTTTAGACAAAGTGGGTCTCAATTCACATTTGAATGAACAGATGAATTAACAAAACGAACTTTGTCTCTGAGTGAGCAGCACACTATGGGAAGAAGCCAGCTTTGCTCCCTGGGAAGAAGAGAACAAACCACTGCTGGAGATGTTGCAACAGTACAAGCTGTCAGGTAAAGAAGAAGAAGAGAAAGAGATGGAGCTTGACAAGGGTACAAACCAAGCAGAACTAGTATCATGCACAAGAAAGCTATAAAAACCCAGAGGCAAGTGTATAGAACGTTCCCTTGCTCACTCCAGGGCTTCATTTAGCCAAGAATGTCATGAGTGTCTGGGTCAGCTACTTACATACAATCTCTGAATTAGCTACCATTTACTGAGCGCTTAGTGCACACCGTAGGCGCTAAGTAATTTACATGCATCATCTCATTTAGTCCACGAAATAATTCAGTGAGTTAGGAATTATTCCTCCCATTTTACTGATGAGGAAACTGGGGTGTAGAAAGATGAGTATCTTGCTCAAAGTCACACAGATACTAAGTGTCGGATCCCAGATTTAATCTGAGATTCCAGCCAGTGTGCAAAAAGCTTAAAAAAAAAAAAAGGCACAGGCAGGAGGAAGGGAAGGTAAGTAGGGTGAACAGTGAGAGAGAAATGAGAAAAGAAGAAAAAACTCCAGATGACTCAATTTGTTTAATTTGTTAACTCTAAGAATCATTAGGAGGTAAAGTCAAGAGTCCAGGGGAGAGAAAGATGATGGGAAAACTGTGCAGCTTCTGTAAGGGTAAGAAAACAATAGGGAAGATCCATTCAGGGGAAGAGATTTGTGGTGAAGGATGATAAACATGCCCAATAATGAGTGAGATTTTCCTTTCTCATTCAAACAGAATGATTCCAAGGGGAAAGCCAATTTCGGAAAGTAGAGTTTGATATGAACTTTATATTAACAATAACAACAAAGGAAATTTGTCCTGGATATTATTCCAGCTGGCACCATACCAGGACCCCTCTAGGGGACCAAGCTAAAGACTCTTCAAGGCCCTTCAGGAACAAAGCAGTATACGAGAAATGTAAGCACTTCCGATTAAAATTTCAGAAAAGTTTAGGAAATGAAAAAAAGCAAGATTATGTCAAGGGGAGGATGGAATTAACTATATGTCAGATACTTTTGATAAGGGACAGAAACTACTGAAGCCCGCGTGCCTAGAGGCTGTAATCTGCAAAAAGAGAAGCCACTGCAACAAGAAGCCTGCACACTGCAATGAAGAGTAGCCCCTGTTCGCCCAACTAGAGAAAGCCCACACACAGCAATGAAGACCCAACACAGCCAAAAAATAAATAAATTTTTTAAAAAAATGTAAAAAAAGCCCTTATATTCTGATTCTTTTGTTAAATGTATAATCTACATAAAAAGCTCCTATAAATTAATTTTTAAAAAAATTTTCAAAGAAATATGGGCCTAGGAGATGAAGAGGCAATTCAAATCAAAGAGGAAATAAAAAAACACCTAGAGACAAATGAAAACACAACAATCCCAAATTTATGGGATGCAGCAAAAGGAGTTCTAAGAGGGAAGTTTATAGAGATACAAGCTTACCTCAGGAAACAAGAAAAATCTCAAATAAACAACCTAACCTTACACCTAAAGGAACTAGAGAAAGAAGAACAAACAAAACCCAGAGTTAATAGAAGAAAAGAAATCACAAAGGTCAGAGCAAAAATAAATGAAATAGAGACTAAAAATAAATACATAGAAATAAAATAGAAAAAAATCAATGAAATTAAAATAGAAAAAAATCAATAAATAAATAAAATAGAAAAAAATCAATGAAATTAAAAGCTGTTTTTTTGAAAAGATAAACAAAATTGATAAACCTTTAGCCAGACTCATCAAGGAAAAAAGGGAGTGGGCCCAAATCAATAAAATCAGAAATGAAAAGGGAGAAGGTACAACCAATATACACTACCAAATGTAAAATAGATAGCTAGTGGGAAGCAGCCATAGAGCACAGGGAGATCAGTTTGGTGCTTTATGACCATCTAGAGGGGTGGGATAGGGAGGGTGGGAGGGAGACACAAGAGGGAGGAGATATGAGGATATATGTATATGTATAGCTGATTCACTTTGTTATAAAGCAGAAACTAACACACGATTGTAAAGCAATTATACTCAAATAAAGATGTTAAAACACACACACACACACACACGAGATATCGCCCTGCATCTCTCAGAATGGCTATCATCAAAATTAACACAAATAACAAATGCTGGCAAGGATGTGGACAAAAAAGAACACTTGTACACTGTTGGTGGGAATTTAACTTGTTGCAGGCACTGTGGAATATGGAGGTTTCTCAACTAACTAAAAATAGAACTAACATATTACCCAGCAATTCCAGTCTCAGATATATATTGGGAAAAAAACAACACTAATTTGAAAAGATACATGCACCCCAATGTTCATAGTAGCCTTATTTACAATTGTAATATATGGAAGCAGCCTAAGAGTCCATCAGCAGATGAATGGATAAAGTAGATGTGGTATATATATACAATGGAATACTACTTGGCCATTAAAAAGAATGAAATTTTGCCATTTGAAGAAACATGGGTGGACTTGGAGGAAGTTATGCTAAGAGAAATAAGTCAGACAGAGAAAGACAAATACTTTATGATGTCACTTATATGTGGAATCTAATAAATACAACAAACTAGTATATACAGCAAAAAGAAGCAGACTCACAGATATAGAGAAAAAATTAGTGGTTACCAGTGTGGGAGTGCAATGTAGGGGTGGAGGAGTGGGAAGCACAAACTACTGTGTGTAAGATAGGCTCAAGGATGTATTGTACAATGTGAGGAATAAAACCAATATCTTGTAATAACTGTAAATGGAAAGTAACCTTTAAAAATTTTATAAAAAGATTAAAACAAACAAAAATAGTCCCATGAAAAACTGGCCTAGGAGATGAATAGGCAATTCACAGGAGAGAACACAAACAGCAAACACACATACCAAAAGAAGCACAGACTCACTAATAATCAAAGAAACTCAAATTGAAACAAAGATATGCTTGACCTATCAGATTGGCAAAAATTAAAAAGCAATGTATGAGAAAGCCTATCTCTCCACATCTTCACAAGTAGGGTTATTTTATTATTAGCTTCTATAGTGAAACAGATAAAGCGTTTGTATAATAAAAGGGCAACTGAACACTGAGAGGTCATATACCTATGTGAATTTCCAAAATGTATTTTGGGGGCTCTCCCCACCCACTATCCTCACATAAGCATCAACCATAGGATGGGGGCAAGCAGAGGAGTTGGGGAGGAAAAAGAGTGTGCTGCCTTACACATCCTTTATGTGTGAGATTGCAGGGTGAAGCGTTCAGAGATTTCAAAGCACTCCATCTTTTCCCTGGTTTTATGAGATAAGAGATAAGAAGCACTGATTTCTAGATAATGGACAATTATTGATAAATCCAAGCCTCAGGCTCTTTTTGTGATTTACCATCAGTAGGAAAATCACAAGACCAAGTTGTGAATCTTCAAAAATATAAATGTCACATATTACTTGGGTTTGGGTAAAATAAAATTTTAATTTTCTACTAGTACTTTGAAATGTGTATAATTTTCAATATTCTAAAATTTTGATTAGATTACCATGAAACTACTAATCCATTTCATCTAACTCAGAGACATTCAAGTGACCACAGCCAATTTCTAGTATCTCTTCTAGTATCTCCCCAAAAATGAAATAATGTATACGTTATAATATATATATATTATATATAATTTTTAACCTGTAAAAAGTTCAGCCGGGCTAGAAAGTCTGTGATGTAACTTCCTAGGGGTTTAAGACTTGGGTATGATCGTCGGGCCCATATTTCTGGAACCTTTCCAACAAGCAGACTGCCAGAGAGTGCCTCCAAAGCAGAATCCATGACAACCACGCCCTTAATAGCTTTTTCAAGGTCCTGTAGAGTGTTGCGTATAGTTTTAATTAAACTGCAAGGAAAGAAATTGTGTCATCAACATATATGATACTAAATACCAACATACAGTCTTTCCAGTAGAAGAAATAGCAGGATACCATTCACAGCTTTATGGGAGTGTATTCCCAAAGTGTGGTCACCTCCCACTTGATAATATAAAGTAATTTTAGGTGATACTTGGATGCACATTTTTCATCTTATTTATTACATATGTATTTTTAAATATAGAAAATAATATAACTTGTATATCAAAATTGGTGCTTTCAAGGTATTATTGCTTAAGACCAGGCAAATTTAAACAGAGAATGATTTAAGAAAAAATATCAGGTAAATAATGTTATAGGTGACATGCAAATATGAAGAAAGTTATAAAGGTACGATACAATGGCTGAAACTTTGGAAACACTGAATTAAAACATACAGTGTATATTCATTTATACCCTTGCAAGTACTTTGTTTCCCACTGAGGCCCAAACTGCTAAGAACACCATAAATATACCTGAAGTGAGGGTTTTAGCCTAGAAGCCTAAGCAACTGAGAGAGAGTATGTTATGATATGTAAATACATATGGTATTTGTATAAGAATTACTAAATTAATTAAGGCATCATAGTGTTTTAATATGCTTCATTTTAAAATTTCAAAAAGTCTGGAAACTGAAACAAACTTGGAAACACTAGAAAATTCATAACCAAAACAATTCTCCATTCCTTAAGCCAGTATTTAACTGTAGAAAATTCAATTTGAAAATTCAAAGCAGGGGCTTCCCTGGTGGTAGAGTGGTTAAGAATCTGCCTGCCAATGCAAGGATCACAGGTTCAAGCCCTGGTCTGGGAAGATCTCACATGCCGCGGAGCAACTAAGCCCATGCAGCGCAACTAGTGAGCCTGAACTTTAGGGCCCACGAGCCACAACTACTGAGCCCATGTGCCACAACTACTGAGCCCACTTGCCACAACTACTGAAGCCCATGAGCCTACAGCCCGTTCTTCTCAAAAAGAGAGGCCACCACAATGAGAGGCCCGCGCCACAACAAAGAGTAGCCCCTGCTCGCGGCAACTAGAGGAAAGCCCATGTGCAGCAACAAAGACCCAACACAGCCAAAAATAAATAAATAAATAAATATATTTATTTAAAAAAATTCAAAGCAAATAATTTGTTTGCTATTTTAGGGTACCTAGTCAATCCAGATAGACTCAGGAAGAAAATGGGGGGGTGTATATGTGTCAATGGCAGAAAAATGACAAGAGATGTATTTACACATAGACCAAGATAAGGCTCATTCCATCTTCACTTCCTGAGGAGAAGAGCAATAGGTGGATGAGAAATTATGATTAATGAAAATTTTTAACCAGTAAAAGCAGATCTCTATTTCATCACCATTTTTACATTATAAAAGATACCTTCCCTTCTGGGGCAGAAGATTATGCAACTTTAAAAAAGGAGAAAAACTCTAATGAAATGGCAAGTTTTGATAATATTTTCTTAAACTTTTAATTCAATACCAGTGTAACTTTTTATCAACTTTGGTTGGTAGCCTTCTGAATAACTGGGTATAGAGCTCCTTACTTGTTAAATCTTTCCATTTCTTGTACTAAAACAGTATTCATGCTCTCTTCATATCTCACGGGATACTTGAGTAGTGCTGATTCAATGTCAAAGTCATTTGGTAGCTAAGAGAATAGATTTTGAAGATCGCATATTACTCTCAGAATAAATAATTAGTTTCATTCAGCTATAATATCAATTATAGCTAACATTAGGCAATTACTATGTGCCAAGTATTATGCTAACTGCTTTCCAAACATTATCTCATGTAATCTTTACCATTCACTATTAGGTGGCCATCATTATCAGTTAAGTACGGATAGGTTAAGTAAATGCCCAAGGGTACAGAGTCCAAAAGTGGTCTGCTTAAATCCATAGCTCTCTAACACTAAGGCCCATGCTCTTTACTACAGGATAGAGTACTATGAAGAAGATATACATTTCTGAAAAGTTGTGTAATTTTCTTTTGTAAATTGAATTTTATTTTCCATTAATAAAACTGATGTACCACTTCATAACTCTTTTTAATTTATTTCCAATAAATTATCAACTGGCTCAAAATGGATTTGCTTACATCACTATCAAATAATTAATGTATAAATGTAGCAAGGTTCCAGGGCATAGGGAAAGAGAAGGCCATTGAGTGTCTGATTTCAATGAGGCATCTCAGAGACACTTGAGGAGAAGCGATAAAGGGGACTTTGGGGTTGGTGATCAAGCCCCAAGACAATGGAATTCACACTCTTAAAGGGGCAAAGGAATTTCCCTATGGGGGAACTCCCAAACTAAGAAAGTTGAGCTGCCCAGACTGTCCCCAGGCAATGGTCCTTGGGTGGTACAAAAGAATTCTAAGTCATATTAGGTGGTGTCACTCAAGGCACATTTGGCTCAGCACAAACATTCTACCCCAATTAAGTCCTATATGCCACTTCCAGGTAACTTCCTGCTAGGGATCTTGTAAGAGCCACCATTTTGGGAGGGCAAGAACCTTGCCCCGAAGAGATAAACCACACAAGAAGAAGGGGCTGAGGGTGAGAAGAGGCAAATGGCAGAAGCAGAAGTCCCAGGGTGGAGGTTGGAGGAGACTAGCTTGATTTTACCCAGGGGTAGAAGGCAGTGTTGCTCCCTTCTCCTCTCCAGTGGCCACAGCCAGGCTTAAGGTGAGTAGGCTCTACTTAAGGACTGGTGTAAGGCAAGGGTACCAACTGTGAGAGTAGAGTAGGTGCCATCCGTGGTTTTTCAAGGCAGATGGGGTAGGGGTCAGGTTCTGCTCTGTCAGAGTGCCTGACACTGAAATATGGGGATAATTATAGTATTTATCCTGGAGGGGAGTTGTGAAGATCTGTGCTTAGCACCATGAAGTCCTCTTAGTAGTTCTTTACTGAATTTAAGACACAGAAAAAAGTGAGAAAAGAGATTATCATCCCACTTTACCAAGAGGGATAAGTACATTGGGCTGTAGTATGGGGGGGAAAAAAGGCTGTAGCTGTTAATTTAGTGCTGATCTTATTTCCCTGTGCCTCCTCACTTCTGAAGGTATAGATTAAAAACCATTCCCTCAAAAAAAAAAAAAAAAAAAAGAAAAAAAAAAACCATTCCCTCCTTGAACAAGCAAGTTCAGACCATTTCCTCCATTTAAAAAAAGTAGGCCCGGGCTTCCCTGGTGGCGCAGTGGTTGAGAGTCCACCTGCCGGTGCAGGGGACACGGGTTCGTGCCCCAGTCCGGGAAGATCCTACATGCCGCGGAGCGGCTGGGCCCGTGAGCCATGGCAGCTGAGCCTGCGCATCTGGAGCCTGTGCTCCGCGACGGGAGAGGCCACACAGTGAGAGGCCCGCATACCGCAAAAAAAAAAAAAAAAAGTAGGCCCACCATCTTTATTTAGAAATGATAATAAATCATATATTCAGTAGCTTATCCACAACTGTAGTTACTAAGAACTTACTATTTGCCAGGCATTATGCAAAGCACTTTAACTTAATGATCTCCTTAATGTTCACAAGAACATTATACAGCTGGTACTATTATCACCACTTTACAGATTTGAAAACTAATGTTCAGAAAGGCAAAGTATCTCACTCAAGGTCATAATGCTGCTAAATGGAGTTTTCAAGTTGGCATTTCAGTGCCATTTTGATTTATGTTATATTACAAGTAACATATCTTAAGCTAAACACTACCTTGTTGAGAATATCTTTGGTAATCTCTAGTAGAATCTGGTCAGCACTTCCTGAGGATCCTGTCTGTTTGGAGCCTCCTTGGGTGAGGAGCAAGGACTCAAAGAGGATTTTTGTTTGTTGAAGATCTTTGGAGATATCAACATTTTCATGTAATCCAAATATCTCAGGGTGTTGAGTAAATGGAAGTTTCTACCAGAAAATAGATTCAACAAGCATCACATTTTCACTGGATACGTTAATTCATAAGGTAGACATGTGCAGACCAAAAAGAGTTAAAAATCAACTAAACATCAAACAACAGAGGAATCAAACTTTTCCAGTTTTCAGTAACTACTAGAAACAAAATATATTGAAAGCTGATTGAACCATAGTACTTGTCTAATCCTATACATTATGGGGGACTACTTCACTATTTGCTTTTTAGAAAAATCACACTTGAATCTTACCCTATTTTCAGTGATATCAGTTACCTTAATGAATTCAATGTACTCATTATAAGTGCCTTTGGGAGGTGCAAAATAGTTTCCACTGGGAGAAAACTTATAATGAGAGTTTTCAATTATGTTTGCGTTATAAAAGTCAGCCAGCATGGTTAAGAGGAGACGTCTGTCCCAATCATCTGTCACTCTTCCTCCATAGTTACACTCTCCAGTCAGGTAAGAGATAGCTTCAAATGGAATTGTATCATATTCATTTATAAACAACTGAAACAAAGGAAAAATGAAATGAGAAAAACCTTAAAGTATTTCACTTCATTTCCATTTTAAGATGGCCTTAAATATCTATCAATCAATCAATCATCCATCAATCTATACACATGGAAGTGGGGTTGGAAGAATTATCATCATGGTTGTTTTGAAGCCCCATGTCATAAAGGCCCTTATCACAGCACAGAAGCAGAAAAATACAATATTCTGTGGTTGTCTAGTTGGATTAATATATTTGGTAAAACATGACAGAAATAATGGGAAAGTATTGGAGTTGGACAGACCCGAGTTCAAATCTTACCTCAATGGGTAAATTTACTTCTTAGCTTTGGTTTTCTCCAAAATAGGGATAATACCCACCTTACAGGGTTGCTGTGAGAATTAAAATTCATGTAAGTAATGTGCCTAGTTCAAAGTCTGAGTGAGTAGTAATTTATAGCGGACATTTGATCTTTTTCCTTTGGTGGGGGGCTGCTGACCATCTCATGCATCTCATGTTTCATTGTAAGTCTACAGAAACTGAAAAAGCCGACCACTCACTTTCTCAGCCTCCATTATGGCTAAAGCCTAGGCTTGTGACCTGGGCTTGGAAACTCAGATGTAGCCATCCTAGACCGAACTGGGGTTTAGGGTGCAAAGAAGCAGGAACAGCAAAGAATTTTTTTGATGACATCAGAGAGTATGTAGTAGACTAGTGTCTGTGTGGCAGCTATGAGCTGTGGTGTCTGATATTTAATAAGAGTAGAAGGAATGCTGTTACCAGACATGATATGATTCTGGATATGACTGTGGATGCCTTGGCTCTCCAGCCATCTTGGTGATTCTGTGACCTACCCAATATTCTTTCAATAAATTCCTTTTCTACTGTTTTTGTTGACTGATAGAGCTAAATTGTAGATCTGACTGAGTGGAGGCTAAGAGTAGAGTATAGTGAGGACCTATATAAAGCCAACACTGAGGAGGGCACTGCAAAAAGAAAGAACTAGGGTCCTTGATGGCAACACTTTTGTTGAATCAACCAACTCCAGAGTCTGTCCTTCCTCTGCAACTCTTTTTTATGTGAGATAAAAAGTTTCATTATGGTTTAAGCCAGTTTGAATCAGGTTTCCCATTATTTGCAGCAGAAAAATGCAGATGGAGATTATGCTTTATAAGCCAAAATTATAATTATTAATACCATCTAGCCAACTATTAGTGGTGTTGGGAGAACTGAATAAGTCATTCTAAGCAAACGGAATTGCCTAGGGCCTGGTACACAGTGATCCTCCATCAATGTTAGTTCCTTTCTAATTTTACCTGTAGTTGTCGAATACTGATGCGTAAATCTGATTCATTAAATCCATATGGAATATTCCAACCAAGAGGACCAAATTTCTTTCTCTCTTGCACAAGGGCATGAAAAAAACAAACTCCAAAGAGTAACTTCTCCCATGCCTTTAAGATAAAAATATGCAACAAGAAAAAAATCTGATCAGATTTCCATTACTAAAATGAGGGGAACTGATGATCTTTCATTATAAGGTTCTATGATCATATATCTCTACAAACTTTTATTTAGAAAGACTATCCAAAATACTATAAATAGTATTAATAATTAATACTATAAAAAGTATTAATCTTATGACTTATCCAAAACCTCCAAGCTAGGCAAACTACAATAACATTATACTTTATTAAAATGCAATAGTGCTAGAGAGACATGCCAAGATGGCAGAATAGGAAGACCTTGAACTCACCTCCTTCCTTGATACACCAAAATTACAACTACTTACAGAGCAACTATCTATGAGAACAAACTGAAGGTAGAAGAAAAGATTTTCCACAACGAAAGACATAAAGAGAGAACCACAAGATGGGTAGGAGGATCAGAGACATACTGTAGTCAGGACCCAGGTTTGCTGACCCACAAATGAGAGGAAAATCACAATTACAGAGGTCCTCCCCAAGGAGTGAAGGGTCTGAGCCCCACATTGGGCTCCCCAGTGTAGGGGCCCTGCACTAAGAAGACAAGCCTCCAGAACGTCAGGCTTTGAAAGCCAGCAGGGCTTATGTTCAGGAGAGCTGGTAGGCTATAGAAAACAGAGACTCCACTCTTAAAGGGCGTGTGCAAAATCTCCTTAGTACTGATGTTTCCTTCCATGCAGGGAAACTTCAATTAATGTAACACTCCTGGATTTTCTCCATCCTTATACTCACTGGTGGAGGGAGGAGTACCTATCTGATGGGTAAATTTGGGGAAAGTCAAGCAAATATGCTTTGCTCAGCTTTTCCCTTTTCTCTCTTAGAAGTGAGCTTCCGGCAGGGAAGGAAGTTTTCCTCTGTTCCTCTGGGTAGATAAATGTACTTAATTCTGGGTTCAGTAATACTAAGCCCACTTGTTCACAGATATAAACTACATCTTCCAACCTAGTCTATATCAGTAATTAAGGTTATAATTTGGTTCCCATATGTTTGTACTTTTTCCTGTTTCTTAACTGGTAAGAATTTGGGCAGAGAAAAGGAGTGCTATTTATTGGAACTCCTAACGTCCTCAATACCATATGCAAAACTTTTTTACATACGGATACACTGAAGAGTGTTATTAATGTGTCAAAACATTATCACTAGAATTTCCATGAAGGCAGATATTTTTGGTGATGGCAGTGTCTATTTTACTCTCACTGCATTATATCGTACCTAACAAACATATTTGTTGAAAGAATAAATAAATAATGTTAAAATAGATTGCTACTCTTGGGTCTTAATTGTCTTAATCAAATGCACTGTTGGACTTTTGTACAAACTAAGAAATGTTCATTCATTCAACAAATATTTATTTGAGTATCTACTACATGGGAAGCAGAACACAAACAACTGGGAATAAAATAACATAGGTAGAATTTCTATCTTCTTAGGAAATGCCTAAAGTTTAATATTAAATAAAATATTTATGTTTTCATATTTTTTCACTATAAAAACACATTTTAAAAGTTCCAGGGGCTGAGTATTACCAGTTCCTTTCCCTCGCATCCATTGAAAAACTGAGGATCAGAAACTGGATGAGTGAGATATGATTGGAGGAGATTTAGCCGAAGACCCGTAGGAGGCTCATTAGTCATTTTTACTCCATTTTGTAGAATTGTTACTGGGAACTAAGACAAAATAAACAAAGAGCATTACTCTAGATAACCAACTCAAGTCCTAAAAATACATACACTAGTGGATTAAAAATAGGTATAAGGGAGGACTCCAGAAATATTTTTAAAACCTCTTAAGGTTAAGCATTTAAGATATACAATATATCAATAACACATAACCAAATAAATGTACTAAACTCCATAGGAAATAAATATACTTTTGGAGATGGGTAACTTGTGAGCCAAAGCCTAAAGGATGAATTACAGCCTTCGGGAGAAAAATCTTCACATATTTTTTCCAACATGGGCATCCAGGAGACAGCGAGGTGACAGTTCTGTAGGCAAACCCAAGTTCCTTCCTCTATTGCTGCGTTAATCATTTTTGTTGCAATTGGTCCTTGTCCCTGTCCCAGTGAAATAGCTTGAAATTTATTTCCAGACATAGCTTTATCATTTGCAAATTTCAGTAGGCCTAAGAGGGCACAAAAAAATAAATGGTTTCACTGCTTACTCTAAAATTATAAAATGTGCCTTATGTTTCAGTGTATAAGTATTTAATTGTGAATAATTCTAGTTACCTTTCCTTATAAATACCGAATTTACTGATTTACACTCATCTAAGAAATAGATATTGAACAAGATGATTTATTTATAATTTATTAGTTGACATTATGCACTTACTGGCCATGGGATCTGCTCCTGGAGATAACACAAAAATTAAGGGAATGGTGCAATTTGAATCCAAATAACTCTTTGCCAAATCAAATGGTGGAGGCTCTACAAACTTTTTCCCTAGTTTGTCAGTTACATAGTTAGTTATGGCTGGACTTATCTGTTGAAGAGAGAAAAAATATGATCTTTAGAGTAACTTTTATTTCACATAACAACTTTGATTATTACTGAAAACCGACAGAGTAAACTATGAGTCTAATGGATAAGAAAAGCATGCAGCATATCATAGGCAAAGCGCTAATTTTCCTAATATATAAAAGGTATCTATAAATTGATGGGACAAGACTAACAATCCAAAAGAAAATGGGCAAAGAAGATAAACAGTTTATAGAAAATGAAATAGAAATGGATCTTAAACATAGGAAAAGATGCTCAACCTCATTTAGTATAGCAGAGACTGCAAACTGTCCCCATTCTGTGTCTCCTTTTGGTAACAGAACTCCAAGTTTTCCCAACCTTTCATGCAGCTAGATGTGGCTATGTGACTAAGTCTTGGCCAGAGAAATACAAATGGACATTATATATGGAGCTTCCAGATCCTATTTTTTATAAGGAAACTGTTTGCCTTCAACACTCTCTTTTCCTGTTCAACAGATGTGGTGTTCATGACCCAGCTTCAATCTCACTGACAAGGAACACACTTTAGGAGTCTTCTCTAGCATGAGAGAAGGAACTTGAATCTATGGATGATCTCAAGAACAGAGGTGCCCTGCCAGCCCTCAAGCAAATACTCTGGGCTGTTAGGAGAGATAGAGAAAATAACTTCTATTTTATTTCAGCTACTGTATTTTAGGTCCCTTTGTTACAGCAGCTTTGTCTATACCCTAATACTTATAAATAAGAAAAATACAAATTATAATTTTACTTAGATACCATTTTTCACCATCAGCTTGTTATATAAATGGGACAAAGATAGCCTGTGTGTATTTACCGCTGGATTGTTTATTTTTCACAGTAGGCTAAAACCTGTTAGCTCAAAAGGCCACTGGCACCAAACTCAAAATGTTACATATTCAACTGTTTTAAACATAGCCCAAATAAGCAGATTTTTAACCATTTAGAGTCTGCCTACTTTTCACCCAACGTCTGCTAGCCATAAAAAGATAAGCCCCAGGATATAAAGACCCCAAGCCACTGCTGCCCTTCAGAGCTCTGACACAGAGACTCTCAGCCGCCATGCTGATGAATAATGTTGTCCAGACACCACACAAGTCCCCTCTCCATTAGGAATTCCCTTGCCTTCCCCTCTCCTTTGGAGTTGTGGACCTCCCCTCACTCCCAGCCTCTGGACAGACACCTGCTATGAGGAATTTCTTCCTCCCCAACAAACAAACCTGTCAAAGTAACATCTAATGAAACTCATGTGCGTTACTGCCACCTCGATCAGCCCCAGAATCCTCAACCTCTCTGCACAGATTGGCAAAGATCCAAAAGTTTGGCAACAGGGCTTCCCTGGTGGTGCAGTGGTTAAGAATCCGCCTGCCAATGGAGGGAACACGGGTTTGAGCCCTGGTCTGGAAAGATCCCACATGCCGTGGAGCAACTAAGCCCACGCACAACAACTACTGAGCCTGCGCTCTAGAGCCCATGAGCCACAACTACTGAGCCCATGTGCCACGACTACAGAAGCCTACATGCCTAGAGCCCCTGCTCCACAACAAGAGAAGCCACCATAATGAGAAGCCCGTGCACTGCAATGAAGAGTAGCCCCCGCCTGCCGCAACTAGAGAAAGTCTGCACGCAGCAACGAAGACCCAACACAGCCAAAAATAAATAAATAAATAAATAAATATATTTTTTTAAAGTTTGGCAACATACTGGGTGGGCAAAAGTACAGGTAAACAGATATTTTCATATACTGCTGAGGAAGAGCAATCTGGTATAACTTTCATGGAGGACAATTTGAAAGTATCCATAAAATTACAGAGGGCAAATCCACTGACATAGCAATTTTGTTCCTAGGAATTTATTCTGATATATAGTTGCACATGTGAGAAATGACTTTTGAATAAGGTTATTCATTGCAGCATTTTTATAATAAATAATATATAAATATTATAAAGATCCATCAGTAGGAACTGGCTAAAGAAATTATTGTACACTCATACAATGGAATACCATGCAATTGTAAAAAAAAAAGAAAGAGAACACTATTTGTGAATTAGTAGAGAAAAAAGCAATATGCAAAACAGTGGATGCTACCGTTTCTGTTGAAAATAAATGGAAAAAGAATTTATATGTATGTACATTTATATGTGTATAAAAGGACAACAAGAAGCAGATAACATTAACTGCTTGAGAGGAAGGATGATGAATGACTGAGAGATGGAGTCTGGAGGCACACTTTTCATCGTATTCATATATTCATGTGATTCAAAACAGTGCATCAGTTTTGAAACACAGGAAGATGTGACTTACTTGTAAATTATATTAAAATTAATTAAAAATAAAAGAATGCTGTTCATCAATATTAGCAGCAGAAAAATCAGTACAAAGAGGTATCAGACATTATCTTCTAAATGCCAAAGGACTTTCTAAAGGGAATGTGTAGGAATTTGATGGAGAGAGGAGTGATCATCACAGGCTTCTTTGGTCCTGGAAGGTTTGTGGAATACATGGGGAGGAAGGACAGGGGCTTCTATATGGGTAATTTACTGTAGTTGTGAGCAATTCTGTAGTTTTAAATAGTAGAAGTTTCAAGGAGAAGCATACTAGAAGTTTCAAGGAGCTTCTATATGGGGAATTTTGTGTAGTTGTGAGCAATTCTGTAGTTTTAAATAGAAGTTTCAAGCTGAAAAGAGGTCTGATTAGCCAAGGTAATAGACTGCAAAGCTGTACTTTTGTCATTATTCTACAGGTATTGACAGGCTCCTGAAGGTTTTTTTTAATAAAGAGCTCACAATGACATAGCAGCTTTTTATTTCTTTCTTTAATAACTACACATGAGCAATGATGAAATCTTTTTCATCCTTTTACCATTAACACCATGTAGAGTTTCCACCTAGCACAGGAGATCTTCAGTATACATTTTTAAGGAAAGGGAGATGCTGAGGACACAGAGACCTTGCTCCGCATTACCCTACGCACTGGCCAGGGGCAATGCTCCCTGACATGATGCAACTGCAATCGAGTATGATAGTTTTCTATAGAAAAAGTATCTTGTTCCAGTAATTTAACATGAGAAGAAGTCATAAGACTTTTCTATAATATTAAAATATATATTTTAATCCTTCATGTAAGATACTCTAGAAATTATGGAGACTTAAACAGACCTGGATATGGGCTTTGTGAGGATTAATTTTATGTGCCAGCTTGGCTAGGGCACAGTATCTAAATACCTGTTAAGGTATTTTTAAAATAAGATTAACATTTAAATCAGTAGACTTTGAGTAAAGTAGATTACTCTCCATAATGTGATTCGGCCTCATTCAATCAGTTGAAGGCCTTAAGAGAAAAAAAGACCAATTTCTACTGAGGAAGAGGGAATTCTGTCAGTAGACCACCTTTGGACTCAAGCTGCAACATCAGCTCTTCCCTGGGTCTGCAGCCTGCAGATTTTGGACTTGCCAGCTTCTCACAATCATTGAGCCAATTCCTTAAAATCATCAGAATCCTACTGATTCTGTTTCTCTGGAGAATCCTGACCAACACAGACTTTAACTGAATTTGGTTTAATGCAATTAAATTCAACTCAACTCACAGATATTTACTGAGATGTCCAACCATCTGCCAGGTACTGCTTTAAGTCCTGGAGATATTGAACAAAATAAGACATGCATCCTGACCTCAAGAAGCTCAGAGTCCAGTGGGAGACCCTACCAAGTAGACAGACAATTATTTTGTATTCCAGTGTGGTCAGTGTGGTGTTTAAGCACAGGATCCCAAGCATGGCAGACAAACCAGTAACTCCACACATGGTACTGAAACAACATCTCCACTGGTCATCAGAGAGCCATTCTGTGGAATGCAAATAGGCAGGGGTTTCCCAGATGCAGAGCTACTCATTCCTAAGTTTACCATGAACAAGGGAAGCTATTTGTGATGAAATAATGAATAAAACACTGTTTTGGCCTTCAAGGGACTTATTTTCTAGTGAAAGGAACATATATATATATACATACAACTATAAGGTAGGAAAGAATGAGGTACATTTTAATAATGTACAAAGGTCTTTGGGAGTTAGAGTAAGGAGAAAGACTCAGAAGTCACGTAATTATATAGGCCTCTGTTTGAACCTACTCAGAGACTGAATGAAGCATTAGATAATGCTCCTTGTGAAAAAAATGTAAAAAAAAAAAGGAAAAAGAAAAGACAGGACCATTGCAATCACTTTCAATATCTTCATTTTATATGTGGTTGTAACTGGAACTCAGAAAGGTGAAGTGACTTACTCAAAGTTTTAAGCTACATATATAAGCATAGCTTTTAGTTTTTTTGGGTTTTTTTAAACATCTTTATTGGAGTATAATTGCTTTACAATGGTGTCTTAGTTTCTGCTTTATAACGAAGTGAATCAGCTATACATATACATATATCCCCATATCTCTTCCCTCTTGCGTCTCCCTCACCCCCTCCCTATCCCACCCCTCTAGGTGGTCACAAAGCACAGAGCTGATCTCGCTGTGCTATGCGGCTGCTTCCCACTAGCTATCTACTTTACATTTGGTAGTATTTATAAGTTAGCTTTTAGTTTTTTGTTTAAAATTTTTCCTTTCGTAACACTATAACACTTTTCTCGAGTGTATGAAAATTGGTATCAGCCTATTTATTTCACCTAAAGAAAGATTTTTGTGCTTGTTTGAACTAATAAAATTATGACACATTCAAGATTTTCTACTGTCTTCTGCTTCTAGTCAATATTGAGGAAATGGACCAGATTTACCTTCTTGCCATAAAGAACTAAAAAATGGGCAATATTAATGAAACAGCCATTTTCAGACATAAGGCTGTTCAGACAATAGGTGGTACAGGATAGTGATTCCTGATAAAAAAAAGAAACAGACAAGGTGAGACCTATTATCCCCTTGACTTTCCTCTGGGAGATACATTCCAGACTGTGGAACAAGGAGAGCAACTGAAAGTGGTACAACACAGTGTTGCTGAATTGGGAAGACAGGCATCAGAGTTCAAGGAGGCTCAGGCTGCTGGAAGTTTCAGAGTTCAAATCTGAAGGGAAGTATCCAGAGAAAGAGCTCAGAAA
The DNA here is from genome assembly GCF_011762595.2 of Tursiops truncatus. Taxonomy (NCBI): domain Eukaryota; kingdom Metazoa; phylum Chordata; class Mammalia; order Artiodactyla; family Delphinidae; genus Tursiops; species Tursiops truncatus. The sequence goes on from NC_047043.1 coordinate 71,087,108, forward strand.
TCTGCATAATATTGTCCTTCTATCTTTGCTGAACACCATGGTATGTATACATAGGCCAAGCAAAGAGTGACTGGGGAGCTGTGAACTTGGGATATGAGGAGCTACCAGAGTTCATGAAAGGAATCATTCAAGTTCCCAGTAGCCACAATGGAGAGTCCTTGGTGATCACTTGGGGCATTCAGTAAAGGCCCTAGAAGGACCACACTTTAGCCATGGAACTAAACTATCCATGGAGTAAAGGCTATTCTATACCTGCGCTAACAAATCTTAAAACAATCTTTGAAAGGAGCAATCTGAATTTAACTGTATAGTCAAAGGGGTAGGTAAACCTTTTCTATAGAGAGCTAGATAGTAAATATTTTAGGTGTTGTGGGCCACATACAATTTCTGCTGCTTATTCTTTTTCTTTTCTTTTTTAAATTTACTTATTTTATTTATTTTTGGCTGCATTGGATCTTCATTGCTGCACATGGGCTTCTCATTGCGGTGGCTTCTCTTGTTGTGGAGCATGGGCTCTAGGCGTGCAGGCTTCAGGAGTTGTGGCATGTGGGCTCAGTAGTTGTGGCTTATGGGCTCTAGAGTGCAGGCTCAGTAGTTGTGGTGCACGGACTTAGCTGCTCTGCGGCATGTGGGATCTTCCCAGACCAAGGCTCGAACCCATGTCCCCTGCATTGGTAGGCAGACTCTTAACCACTGTGCCACCATGGAAGCCCTATTATTTTTCTTTAAAATAACCCTTTAAAATGCAAAAATCATTTACAGTTCATGGGCTGAACAAAAATAGGTCACTGGCTAGATTTGGCCCAGAGGTGTTGTTTGCTAATCCTGAACCAGCAGAACAAAAGTCAACAATCTTTAAAGGAAGATGACAAAATCAAAATCATAAACAATGTTGAGCATCCAATCAAACATTACTGGGCATGCCAGGATGTGGGAAAATATAATCTATAACCAAGAGTAAAGTCAGTCAATAGAAACAGATCCAGAAATGATGGAATTAGCAGTCAAGGATTTAAAAACAGTTATTATAACTGTTTTCAAGTATTTAAAGAAAAGTATAAACAGAATGAAAGGAGAAATAGAATATATAAAAAAGAACAAAATGAACATTCTGTAAATGAAATATACAGTTGCTGAAACAAAAATTAATTGGATGGAATTAATAGCAGATTAGACACTACAAAAGAAGAAATCACCAAATTTAAAGATAGCAATAGAAACTGTCCAAACTGAAGTACAGTGATACAAAGGATTTTAAAATAATTAACAGCGTATCAGTCACCTATGGTATAATATCAAGCAGTCTAACATATATTTAATTGGAATCATGGGAAAAAAGTATTTGAAGAAATAATGGCCAAAGTTTTTCTCAAGTTGAGGAAAACTATAAACCTACAGATCCAAGGAACTCAATGAACCCACGTGAGCATCTGAAATAAAGGTTAAAGTACCAAATAACAATAACTTTAAACCTAGTACTTCATAAATGGCAAATTATCTGGGTTCCAAATAGAACACATTTGTCTTTTACCTTATCAGGTCTTAAGCACCGAAGAATTATGATTTTCTGTAGTTCATTTAGCCTTGTATCCATTGGTGCTGGAAATTTAGCATTGTGTGGCTCTTTACTATCGTAGATCTCCCGCCATTCAGCTATATTGTCACAAAAATGATTCCTAATGGAAAGAAAAGCTTAATGATTATCCTTTCATTGGGAAAATTTTAAAAAGAGATTGTTGGATGAGGAGATGAATCAAGACAGCTATAGAAATATTTTTTAAAAATCACTAGATTACAAATTTACCCATTACTATTCAATGCTAAGTCATTGTGTTTAAACAATTACCTGAGTCCTTTGAACGCAGGAAATTCACTTGCACGACAGATTTCCTCCCAGCTTTTATCCTGTAGCCAAGTTGGATCAGGATTTTTCTCAGAACTCTTAAGACTCACACCTCCAGTTAAAAGAAACATCAGTTCCTGGTATTCAATCTCTTTCTTTGCCCTGTGTTCCCAAAATAAGGACTGCTGTAAATTGTTGTTTTAAAATTGAATGAAGTCAATTTCTGCTTATATAGCCTGGATAAAACAATCAGAACTGACCTACCCTACTGCTATAAACAACTAGGAACTGGAAAAAAAATAAAAGAAACAATTGTTTTTAGAAATTATAATAGCTAGTGCAGGACTGTGGGCCATGAAAAAAAGGGAGACAAGGTGATCCCCATGATTGCCTCAGCTAACCGCCAGGAGGCACTTTTCAGACTACAAAGCATGAGGGTAATCAAATCAGAATCTAAGAGTACTGCTGAGTTGAAGAGACAGAGATCAGAGTTAAGGAAGGCTAAGGTGGCTGTAATTTGTGGGCAGAGTACCAGAAGGGAGGCAGATACATGGATGAGGAGCTCCAGAAATCTGCATAGAAATCCTTTTTATTCTATTGCTAAATGCTGAGTTATGTATGAGTAGGGTAAAACCCCAGGAGGACAGGCAAAGAATATCTGGGGAGCTGCAAACTAAGTAGCTACCAGAGCTCACACAGGAGTAAATATATGAGTTATTGCCAACTAGAGTTGAATCTTTATTGAACACCAGAGGAGTTCAGTGGTGACACTGGAGATACTTTAATAGTGAAGCTAACCTAGCTGTAGAATAAAGTCTACTCTAAAACTGTCATAAGAAATCTTAAAAATAAGACTTGAAGAGGTCAAATGAATTCAGTATAATTTAAGTACCTGCAAAAGTAAAGTCTAGTGCTCTTTAAAGCAATTAAGAGAAGAGAGAAAAACAAATAGCGTATGCTAACATATGGAATCTAAGAAATCTATAATCATATATGGAATCTAAGAAAAAAAAAAAAAGGTCATGAAGAACCTAGGGGTAAGACAGGAATAAAGACACAAACCTACTAGAGCATGGACTTGAACATATGGGGAGGGGGAAGGGTAAGCTGTGAAAGTGAGAGTGGCAATGGACACATATACACTACCAAAGGTAAAATAGATAGCTAGTGGGAAGTAGCCATATAACACAGGGAGATCAGCTAGGTGGTTTGTGACCACCTAGAGGGATGGGATAGGGAGGGTGGGAGGGAGGGAGACGCAAGAGGGAAGAGATATGGGAACATATGTATATGTATAACTGATTCACTTTGTTATAAAGCAGAAACTAACACACCATTGTAAAGCAATTATACTCCAATAAAGATGTTAAAAAAAAAAAAAAAAGACCCAGCACTTACCAATGTAAAATTCACAACATCCATAACCAGGAGAAAAGTCAGTACATAGATGTGATGTAGAAGTGATAGAGATGATATAACAAGCAGATAAGAATGCTAAAAGAGCTATTATAAACATGCTGAAGGAGTGAAAGTGAAACATGAACATAATGAAGAGAGAAGTGGGCAAAATAAAAAATAACCAAATGAAACTTCTAGGATAAAAAATTAAAATCTGAAAGAAAAATTCACTGACTTTTTCTCAGATTTACAGAAATTGAAAGTATGCATTACCAGTAGACCTACACTATAAGAAATGTTCAAGGAAATTTCAGGTAGATGGAAATTTGAATCAACAAAAAAGAATAAAGAGCATCAGAAATGGTAACTAGTAGATAAACATAAAAGACATTTTTCTGTTACTTATGTCTCTTTTAAAAGTAATTGACTATAGCAAAATAACAACATGCTGTGGGCTTTATAACATATATACAAGTAAAATGTATGACAATAAAACAAAAGCTATGAGGGGAAAGATAAAAGTATATTGTTTTCAGTTCTTATATATATATGAAGTAGTATAATTTTACCTGAAGATAGACTATAAGTTCAAAGGTATACTATAACCCTAAACAAATCACTAAAATAATAAAACATAAAATTATAGCTAATAAACCAACAAAGGAGATAAAATGGAATCATAAAAATACTCAATTTAAAGAAAAATAGATTTATAGAGACGTGGATGAGCCTAGAGACTGTCATACAGAGTGAAGTAAGTCAGAAAGAGAAAAAGAAATATCGTATATTAACATATATATGTAGAATCTAGAAAAATGGTACAGATGCACCAGTTTGCAAGGCAGAAATAGACACACAGGCGTAGAGAACACATGTATGGACACCAAGGGGGGAAGGGGGGTGGGATGAATTGGGAGATTGGGATTGACATGTATACATTAATATGTGTAAAACAGATAACTAATGAGAACCTGTTATGTAAATAAATAAAAATAAAGCCCACAGGTTAAAAAAATAAATAAAACAGACACTAAGTTCCCAAAAAAAAAGAAATATAGAAAATGAGGAAACATGCAACAAAGAAAAGATGGGCAAAACAAAATAAATCATAAGATGGTCGATTTAAACATAACTCTATTATCTCATTAAATGGAAATAGTCAACAATTTCATTAAAGGTAGTGATTATCAGATTGGATAAAACAAGTAAGACCTAATTACATGCTGTCTATAGACACAGTTTAAATATAAAACAAATAGGTTAAAAGTAAAAGTATGGAAAAATATATACCATGCTAACACTATTCAAAAGAAAGCTGGAGGGGCTACGATAGTATCATACAAAGTAGATTTCAGAGCAATAAATATTACCAGGGATTTTAAAAAGTCAAGTCAATTTATTAAGAGGACATAACAGTCCTAAACATTTATACATCTAATAACAGCATCAAAACACAAAGCAATATTGATAGAACTGCAAGGAAAAGTCTCTATAGTTAGAGATTCCAACTCTCTCTCTATAACTGAACAAGTAGATAGAAAATCAATAAAGATATAGATGATATATGGACCATCTTGACCTCCTTGACATTTTAGAACATTCCACCCAAGAACAGCAAAATATACATTCTTTCCAAGAGCACATAGAACATTTACAAAGATGGATCATATTCTGGGCCATCTAATGTCTCACTCATAAAATTTCTGGAACAGGAATAACTATAGAGACAGAAAGCAGATCAGTATTACCTGGGGCTGGAAGTAAGAGCAGGAATTGACTAAACTGGCAAAAGGAAACTTCTGGGGATGATGGAAGTGTTCTAAAACTGGATTTTGGTGATGGTTGCACAATTATATAAATGTACTAAAAATCATCTAACTGTATTCTTACAATGGGGGAATTGCATAATGTGGCAATTACACCTAATAAAGCTGAAAAAAAGAGGATATCTCTATCGAGTGACTTACATTTATATTAATAGAAAAAGGTGCACAAGAACATTTACAGTGTATTCCCTTTGTGTAAGAAAGGAAAATAAGAAAAACATAAACAAATATATATAAACACACACGCACACACTTCACAAAAATTTACTCAAAATGGATCATAGACCTAAATGTAAAATGCAAAACTATAAAATTCCTAGAAGATAACATAGGAAAAAATCTAGGAGGTTTTAGGTATGGCAATAACTTTTTAGATACAACACCAAAGGCACAATCCATGAAAAAAAGAATTGATGAAGTGGACTTCATTAAAATTTAAAACATTTGCTCTGCAAAAGACAGAGAATAAGAAGGCAAGCTACACACTAGGAGAAAATATTTCCCAAAGATGTATCTGATAAAGGACTGTCATCCAACTCAACAACAAAAGATGAACAACCAAACTGATTAATAAATGGACAAAAGACCTAACAGATGCTTCACCAAAAATGATATAAAGATACCAAATAAGCAAATGAAAATATTTTCAATATTATATATCATTAGTGAATTGCAAATTAAAACAAGATTACACTACGCATCTATTAGAATGGTGAAATCCAGAACACTGACAAGACCAAATGCTGGCAAGGTTGTGAAGCAACAGGAACTCTCATTCATTGCTGGTAGAATGCAATGGATTAAGGAATGTAACCTATATGCTTGTTGAGCCTCTTCTGGGATCTGTGATGCAGAATGGATTTAGACTTTCACTTAGGACCCATTTTCAAAGTAATTTTCACAGAGAAAATATTAGTCAAGAAGAAAACTCTTTTAATATTTTAATGGTCCCATGAGTGAGAAAATAAAGGTGCTCCTTCAGCACCTTCCCCTGCCCAATATGTTCTGGCCCGAGTTTTTGCTTTTTCCAGAGTGTGGGTCAGTTTCAACATTCAAGACATCAAGGACCACAAGCCAAGATTCCTAAAAATGCTGAGATGCTGCATGGAATCTCTTGGAATACAGTTTCTTATAAAACTAAACATACTCTTACCCATGATCCAGCAATCACACTTCTTAGTATTTAACCAAATAAGTTAAAAACTTATGTGCACACAAAAACCTGAAGTTTTATTCATACTTTTCAAAACTTGCAAGCAACCAAGATGTCCTCCAGTAGGTGAATAGATAAACTACAGTACATCCAGACAATGAAATATTACTCAGTGCTAAAAAGAAATGAACAATCAAGCCATGAAAAGACATAGAAGAATCTTAAATACGTGTTATTAAGTGAAAGAAGCCAATCTAAAAACTCTCTTTCTTTTTTTTTTTTTGGCCACGCCACACGGCTTGCAGGATCTTAGTTCCCTGACCAGGCCAGCAGTGAAAGCACCGAGTCCTAAGCGCTGGACTGCCAGGGAATTCCCTGAAAACTCTATTTCTTGATCTGAGTGGTAGTTATGCAGATTTTTGCTTTGTACGAATTTACCAAACTGTACCTGAACATTTTGTGAGCTTTTCTGTATGATCCAAATTTTAAAAATCAAACATCAAAACACCAATACTACTATAGAGAAATGTACAAGTAAAATCATGAATTATGCAGAGCTAAAACATGATATCCTTCTGTGAGAAGCCATTGATTAGGATTTCCAGGCAAGTTTTTTTTTTTTTTTGCAGTACACGGGCCTCTCACTGTTGTGGCCTCTCCCGTTGCGGAGCACAGGCTCCGGACGTGCAGGCTCAGGAGCCATGGCTCACAGGCCTAGCTGCTCCACGGCATGTGGGATCTTCCCGGACCGGGGCACGAACCCATGTCCCCTGCATTGGCAGGCGGACTCTCAACCACTGCGCCACCAGGGAAGCCCCAGGCAAGTTTTTAAAAGAAAGAAAAAGCAAGTAACTTACAAAAGAAGATTGGCACATAATAAAAAAGAAAACAATAGCTTGTCCTTCTCAAACAGTGATCGGCATATATTACAATATAAGTTGTATGTGAAGTGGTCATTTAAATATCGTAGGCGCTTTTCCAAAATTTTGGATTTGTTACTGAAAGGTTAAAAAAAAAAGGAAAATATATTGAGTCAAGTAAAACTAAGAAAAAATAAGTAACATATGAATTAACATACAAGTTGTTTTTATTTTATCGAAATAACCACTGTTAAAAATATGAAACTACACACACACACACACACACACACACACACACACACACACACACACACGCATATATTGGGTTCACCAAAAAGTTTATTCAGGAAAATACCCGAAAGAACTTTTTGGTCAGCCCAATAAAAATGGTGACATCTGAGTAAGCGCTCTGGATTATACCAGTGTGAACTTCCTGGTTGTGATACTGTACTATAGTTATATAAGATATTATCATTGGAAGGGAACCCTCATGCACTATTGGTGGGATTGTAAATTGGTACATAGTCCCACTATGAAAAACAGTATGGGGGTTTCTCAAAAAAATAAAAATAGAACTACTATACAATCCAGCAATGCTACTTCTGGGTATGTACCCACCACAAAACTCCAAAAACACAAATTCAAAAAGATATATGCACCCTATGTTTACTGCAACATTATTTTTTTTTAATTGAAGTATAGTTGATTTACAATATTGTGTACATTTCAGGTGTACAGCACTGCGATTCAGTTATACATTTATATATATACATATAAATCTATATATTCTTTTTCAGATTCTTTTCCCTTATAGGTTATTATATAATATTGAGTATAGTTCCCTGTGTTATATAGTATGTCCTTGTTGGTTATCTATTTTATACATAGTAGTGTGTATATGTTAATCCCAGTCTCCTAATGTATCCCTCCCCTGACTCCTGTTTTCCCCTTTGGTAACCATAAATTTGTTTTCTGTGTCTGTCTCTCTCTGTTTTGGAAATAAGTTCATTTGTGTCTTTTTCTTTTAGATTCCAGATACAAGCGATGCCATATTTGTCTTTCTCAGTCTAGAGTACTTCACTTAGTATGAGAATCTCTAGGTCCATCCATGTTGCTGCAAATGGCATTATTTCATTCTTTTTTTATGGCTGAGTAATATTCCACTGTACATATATACCGCATCTTTTTTTTCTCTCTCTTCTTTTTATTAATGTAGTATATCATATTGATTGATTTTTTAAACATCTTTATTGGAGTATAATTGCTTTACAATGGTGTGTTAGTTTCTACTTTATAACAAAGTGAATCAGCTATACATATACATATATCCCCATATCTCCTCCCTCTTGTGTCTCCCTCCCACCCTCCCTATCCCACCCCTCTAGGTGGTCACAAAGTACTGAGCTGATTATCTTTTCAAATTATGGTTTTCTCTGGATATATGCCCAGGAGTAGGATTGCAGGATCATATGGTAGTTCTATTTTAAGATTTTTAAGGAACCTCCATACTGTTCTCCATAGTGGCTGTACCAGTTTACATTCTCACCAACAGTGTAAGAGGGTTCCTTTTTCTCCACACCCTCTCTAGCATTTATTATTTGTAGACTTTTTGATGATGGCCATTCTGACTGGTGTGAGATGATACCTCATTGTAGTTTTGATTTGCATTTCTCTTATAATTAGCGATGCTGAGCATCTTTTCATGTGCCTTTTGGCCATCTGTGTGTCTTCTTTGGAGAAATGTCTATTTAGGTCTTCTGCCCATTTTTTGATTGGAATTTAAGTGTCCATCAATAGATGACTGAATAAAGAAGATGTGGTATATATACACAACATATACTTAGCCATAAGAAAAGAAAATTTGCCATTTGCAACAACATGGAAGGAACTAGAGTGTATATGCTAAGTGAAATAAGTCAGAGAAAAATATCATATGATCTCTCTTATATGTAGAATCTAAAAAACAAAACAAATGAACAAACAAAACAACACAGAAACAGATTTATAGATACAGAGAGCAAACTGGTGGTTGCCAGAGGGGATGGGGTGGGGGCCATATAGGTGAAGGGGATTAAGAGGTACAAATTTCCAGTCAGAAAATAAATCAGACATGGGATGCAACATAGCATAAGGAATATAGTCAATAATATTGTAATACTTTTGTATGGTGACAGATGGTTACTAGACTTATTGTCGTGATTATTTCTTAATGTATTTAAATGTTGACTCACTATGTTGTACACCTGAGACTAACATAATATTGTACATTAACTACACTTCAGCTGAAAAAAAAAAGATGTAAGAACTGGAGAAACTGGGTAAAGGGTACGTGGGACCTCCCTGTACAGTTTTGTGTGTGTGCAACTTCGTATGAAGCTATATGTTAAAAATGGGGTATAATTCTATGAGAAAATGAAATATGGTTTACACCATCTCTCTATTTTCAAAATTCTAAATTTCTTATTGTACTCCCAAATGACTGAAAACAATCAGTTAATTAAAAAGCACCTACTGAATATCTATGAGTGTGAGAATCTAAGCTGGGGAGGGAACTGTAAAAGATAAAGAATTATGAAACATTTACCTGCCTCAAAGAAGCATAAAATCTAGATCAAGATCCATATGTTAAAAAAAAAAAAGAAAAGTAAGAAAACATATGGACAAAAGTGATTACTTCTGGATGGGTTATGACTAATAATTATTTTCTTCTTTATACTCTTACATGCTTAAAACTTTTGCAATAAGAATACGTTGCTTTCATTTTTTTAGTTCAATTTTTTCAGTAATACTTATGGGAATCTAAGACGATACACCCATTCTAGGAAAGTTTAGCAGTTACTTAAAAAAAAATAAACAAGCAACTACCACATGACCCAGCAACTGCACTCCTGGGCAGTTATCTTGGAGAAATGAAAACTTATGTTCACACAAAAACCTGTCCATGCATTTTATAGCAATTTTATTTGTAAAAGCCAAAACCTGGAAATAACCCAGATGTCCTGTAATAAGTGAATGATTAAACAAACTGTAGTACATCAATATCATTAAATCCTCTCAGCAATAAAAAGGAGTAAACGATCTAAATGAATCCCCAGAGAATTATATTGGGTGAAAAAAAGCCAATTCCCAAAAGTTACATAGTGTATGATTCCATTTATATAACATTGTTGAAGTGACAAAATTATAGAAATGGAGAACAGATTAGTGGTTGCCAAGGGTTACGGTCAGCATGAGAATGGGAGGAAGATGAGTATGGCTATAAAAGGGCAACATGGGTATCCTTGTGGTGATGAAAGTACTCTGTATCTTGACTGTGTCAACATCAATATTCTGGTTGTGATATTATACTACAGTTTCTCAAAACATCACCATTGAGGAAACTGCATAAAGAGTACATGGGATTGCTGCATTTTTTCTTATAATTGCATGTGAATCTACAATTATCTCAAAATTAAAAGTTTAATTTTTAAAAAGTAATACTTGGATCCATGGGAATGGGATGGAAGGGGAGGGGGTAGTGACACTTCTCTGAGCAGACCTTCTGTATGGGATTTACTTTTGGAGTCATATTGATGGCTTACGTACTCAAAAATATAATTAAAATCAACAAGGAAAAGGGGGAAACTCTAAAATGAAATATAAAAATAAACAAATTACCCTAACTGTATTTCACGTGAATAACAAACATCATCATACTAAAGGAGGAAAAACTAACCCAAGTAACTTTTGAATATAGTTTTTTGCATATAAAAACAAAAAGACTAAGTTTCTGTGTGAATACATGCATCCAATTCTCTTTAGTATATACCCAAGAATTGCTAGATTTGCTGGAAATACTAGATCATACGGCAAATCTATGTTTAATATTTTGAGGAACTTCTAAAAATGTTTCCAAAGTGGATGCATTATTTTACAATCCCACCAGCAGTGTATGAGGGTTCTGATGACTTCACATCCTCGACACCTATTATTGACATTTATGTCAATTCTTCAACTTGAACATCCTACATCATGTAGGGTATGTTAATTCAAATTCCAAATCCCAACTGGGAAAGTTTAGGGATTTCAATCACTCAGGAAAGATTGTTCTACCAAGAGCCCATGTAGAACACATATGCTAGGCTTAAATCATATTTTTATTCTACTTAACAGTTACTAAATACCAGATATTGTTAAAAAATACTCTATAAATATTATCTTTTTAATTCTCATAACAACTCTTAAAGGTAGGTATTATTATTATCCCTATTTTATAGATAAGAAAAATTGAGGCAATTACAGAAAAGTTAGCTGACTTGCCTGTATTCATGCAGCTATTATGTGGCAGAACTGAAATTTAATCGCTTACTCCAGTCTAACTCCAAAATCTGTGTACATTCAGTAATTGGTTAAAGTGAAAATATCTAGCAAATGATTAGAAATGTGGGGCTGAAATTTTTTAGAGACCTCAAGGCTGGAGAAAGATATATTGGAGTTGCTAGCAAAGATAGGTCATGTGCTTTATCAAAATATTCAAAAGAGAGGGGCAAAAAGACCTAAAGCTAATCCCTCTATGCCTAAATCTTGAGTAGAAGTGAAACAAAACTTAAAATAGAAATGAGGCCTGCTTGCTTGCTCTTTCCTTCTTTCTTTCCTTCCTTCCTCCCTTCCTCCCATCCTTCTTTTCCTTCCCTCTTCCCCTTCCTTCCCTCCCTTCTTCCTTCCTTCCTTCACTTTCCCCATATTTTGTAATGTTCTATAGTGAATATGTATTATATAAACAGTAAGAAAAAAATTATATATTTTAAATGGAAGGATGGTGAAAATCCAACCTAGGGAGCATGAATGAAGCTAGAGAATGTTTACCTGTCATGAATAGAGTTGATATAAAGGTTCACAAACCAGATGAGAGAGTACTGGTACATGGGATCAATGTTAGCCAGGTCTGCAATGCTAAAGAATAATACTGATGAATGTTTAGCAATAGGTCTATAGCCTTCTCGAGACTCTGCTATTTTGAGTTCTGTTTTTTCTGCAATCTAGAAGAAGAGAAAAATCAAGATTAAGAAATAGGAGATGTTTTAATTATATATTTTTCATATAATGAAATTTATATTAAAAATATCCCCTAACTTAATGACAAAATTATACAGGCATAGTTTACATCAAAGGGCTTTACTATGCTAAAATCTATTAAAAAAAGAAAGGGAGGGGGCTTCCTTGGTGGCGCAGTGGTTGAGAGTCCGCCTGCCGATGCAGGGGACACGGGTTCATGCCCTGGTCCGGGAAGATCCCACATGCCGCGGAGCAGCTGGGCCCGTGAGCCATGGCCGCTGAGCCTGCGCATCCGGAGCCTGTGCTCTGCAATGGGAGAGGCCATAACAGTGAGAGGCCCCGTACCGCAAAAAAAAAAAAAGAAAGGGAGGGACTACCCTGGTGGACCAGTGGTAAAGAATCTGCCTTCCAATGCAGGGGACACTGGTTCGATCCCTGGTCCGGGAACTAAGGTCCCACATGCCGTAGGGCAACTAAGCCCGTGCACCACAACTACTGAGCCTGCGCGCCTCAACTAGAGCGCCTGCATGCCGCAAACTACAGAGCCCATGTGCTCTGGAGCCCGCAGGCCACAACTAGAGAAGAGAAAAGAAACCCTGCACGACACAACTAGAGAGACGCCCATGTGCCGCAATGAAGAGCCCACGCATTGCAACTAAAGCTCCCACGTGCCTCAGCGAAGCTCCTGCATGCTGCAACTAAGACCCAACGCAGCCAAAAAAAAGAGTCTAAAAAAGAAAGAAAGGAAAAGGAAGGAAGGAAAGAACTAGAGAGAGAGGGAAGAAGAAGAGAGGGTGGAAAGAAGGGAGGTAAAAGAAAGAAAAATCGCTTTACAGATTGAAGGTGTAACTACCCACCAATCATCTCTTTCTTATTTGAGGAATACAAAACTGTCAATCTTTCCTTATTCTTTGCCTTCATCTGACATGTATCTATTATTGTCACTCACCCTCTTTTATTTTAATAGGTCAGAGATAGAGAGGGAGATGGAGAGAGAGACAGCAAGTGTGCATGTGTGTATGGCTTAAGGTGTCAACATGTGTACCAGAACCCAGCACAAAGTCTGACAAAGTAGGAATTCAGAAATATTTGTTGGCCGATGGTTTGATACATTAAGAATACCTTTTTACCGTGAAATTCTCAAATTTTTAACTTTTCTGGGCTGAATAAGGGTATAGATATTTAACCCCAAATGAAAAAATTTCTCCAAGATAACAGCCCTTCCAATGACAACTCAATCTGATAGGTTGATATTCTACAGGAAAAACATGTAGAGCATTTTTCCAACCCTCTCTCCCTTCTTTGGAAATGCTAGCCACAGACTCTCTTGAATAAATGTGCCTATGTAGCCATGTTTATATTGAATGATCCTGTTTATAGCTGATTAAATCAGGTGGGAGGGATAGAACCAGACCCAAAATAAGCTAATTAATTTTCCCGCCAGAGAATGAGAACTTTAGGAGCATCAAAAACTGAAATCAGGTGGTACTTGGCCTTAGTGCTAAAAGGTAATGGTATCGGAGTTGGTTTCTATGTGCAAGATAAACGTACGAAGGAACAGTATAAAAGTTTTACAGAAAAAATTGGTCTCCGGATGGAGCAGAAAGAAGCACATATGAGAACGACACAACCTTAGAGAAAGGGAGAGACAAAGAGCATAGAAACTTAATGTTTTCCATTAATTCCTGAGGCCTGTATGTACTTCCTATAATTGGGAAAATAAAATATCCCCTTGTATATTTTTTATTTAAGCTAATTTGAGTAGGTTTCTGTTCCTTGCAAGCAAACTTTCCCTCAAATTACAGTGTAGCTACAATTAAAAGTAAGGTTTGAACCTCAAACTTGACTATAAGTGAAACAAAGTTATCAACAATGGAAATTAATGACATTTTTACAAAAGAAAGCATAATCTTGGTATTCTCATTTTAACCTCCTGTTATTTAACCCTTAATTTTTTCAGCTAAATGCCATTTACCATTAACAGCAACAGTAAGCAAAAACATTGAGCAAATATTGTTATTATTTTTAAAGAGTAAATAATAATTTAACTCAGGTTCCAAGGCTTAATCTGCAGTGTATTTATAAATAGTGTTATATTTATATATACTTGGCTGCTTAGTATGAAACACTAAACTCAAGACATATAGAGTTTTGATTAATTACCATTAATGGCCTAAAATCAAAGGACAAGACATTTTCTAACAAATAAACATTGTGAGCACACGATGTTAAAAGAGGAGAATTTATTATTTGTAAAAATTTCCGGGGCTGTGCTATTTATATATATTATACTTTCCAAGAATCCACAAGACTAAACTTCAATAAAGACAACTTTTGCAAGGAGGGAAAGCTTTGAAACTTATAGAACAAATTCTTTTTTTTAAAAAAAATATTTATTTATTTAATTGCACAGGGTCTTAGTTGTGGCATGTGAACTCTTAGTTGCGGTATGCATGTGGGATCTAGTTCCCTGACCAGGGATCGAACCCAGGCCCCCTGCATTGGGAGTGTGCAGTCTTATCCACTGCGCCACCAGGGAAGTCCAGAACAAATTCTTAAAGTTTTGTTTGTGTTTATTTAATCTTATGGGTTGGGATAAAAGGGAAAAGCAGGTTTTAGACTATGTGGGAACACTTTGCTCTGAAGATGGTTTATCTTACATCTGGGTAGGTGGGTGGATAAAAGTCAGGGCCAGATACAGAGCATGTTTTAAATCAAAATATATAGTGAATTCTAAATTATGTTTGTAATGATTAATGAGACCCAGTCAAAAAGATATTATGATTAAATTTCTCTCTTTTTGTAAGATGAAGTATTTGAACCAATAAATATTGATATCTACTTTCCTCTTTGAGTCTAATAGGAAATAAGCTGATAAATGCTTCCTGTCTTTTCTTCCCTTTGAAAAAACACTGTGGTGAGAGGAAAATGAGGAATGGGTTCTGCTCTGACGAACATTAATTGGTAAGGCAGACATTACAGAATATCTCAGCCATGGTCCCCAGATGGGAGGCTACCACAGCGTATTACTCTAAGACACTACTCCTTTTGGCTCTCCTGAAATGAAAAGCACAAACACAAAACAAAACAGTACACCTGGCTAGAGAGAGTCATTACCATCACATTCATATAAAACTAAACCCATCCCAAGGGGAAAGGTGCCTAGACCTTTTGGAAATCCTCTACCCCAAAACTGGGGTGCATGGGGTAGGGTGCAAACAGGAGGATGCTGAGCAACTAGTGAAATTTCTATTAGGTTTCTTTTTATTTTTTAATTACGCCAATATTAAGGTGTGTTTAATTCATTGGGTGGGCCAAGGAGGATTGAAAGGTCTGAAAATCAGTAAAGTTAGCCTACTAAAGTCATTCTGTATTATCATTTCATTGTATGAACTTGGGCCTTAACTACTTTTTCTGGGCCCTACTTTTCTCAACTATGAAATGCTAAAGATGACAAATAGCTAAGGCTTCTTCCACCCATAACACTGTAGGATTATATTTTTTAAAAGATGCAATATAAAAATACCATTTAGCTGTGTTAGATGAATTTGCAATAAGTACATTATTGTATGTGTCTTCCTTCCTCTACCTGCTACTCCCAACTCTCATACCTCTCTCCCAGACAAAAGACAAGGCAATGTCAGAAGATCATCCTTATTAGTTCCTAGAACCACTTACTGTCCAATTAACCAGCAATTACCTTCACACATCTTAAGTTCCAACCAGGAACAGAGGCAAGCCATATTCTCAAACTTAAGTTTTAGGTGAAGAGTCAATTAAAATTTGAATGAACCTGACTAGCTTACCCTACCTACACAATAATAAAAAGTATGCTTAAAATTTTTTTCATTCCAAATTTATTTCTTCTGTGTATAGGTGCCACAGAGATGACACCAGGTTTTGAATGATTCAACAGTATAAGATATTCTCTTATGAGTTTAAAATTAGTTTCTATCTTTTGGTATTTTATGAATTCTTTTCCTCTTCCCATAAGCCTAGTATAGCACTTTCCTTAGGGAGTGGGAGCACACTGGACTCTTAAGAATCTAAAAATTTCTAGGATTCTTTTTTTACCTGTTGTTTCTTTGTTATCTCATTGGACATCAATTTAGCAGAGTCTAAGACTTTAATTGCACTTTCATCTTCTAAAATGTTCCCTTCTGAAGATGATAATGTTTCTAAAATTTTTTTCTCTATATCTTTTAGCTGTTTCTTATTAGCTGCAGACTGAAGAATAAGAGCATTTCGTTCCTCTTCTAATTCTGGTCTAAAAAGATAAAAACATTTAGTCTAAATTTGTAGTATTTTATCCAAATATTAGATATCCCAATTTTGTAGACAGTTAAATAATTTTGTAGACATATAATACAAATTAAGATGAGTAATCTCTTTATCCTAACCTAAGAAAAAAATGCTCCCATGAAAATAATAATTTGAGAAATTCAAGCAAAAAAAAAGCATTAATTACATATATGTAAAATGTGGCAATAACATATACTACAGTAAGTCTAAGAATATGTTAAATTTATCCATATGGCTTAGCTCATTGTGTGAGAATAAGAACTGGAAAAGAAACTCAGAATATGAGACTTCTTATCTATTCCTTGGCTTAATCATATTCAGTCCCATTTTCATCATCTCTTCTACAACAGGAGACAGAAAAGATGACTCATCCTACAAATGGCTCTTCAAGTAAAAGACAAAACTCGCACTTATATCTTAACAATGAAGGTATGAAACTTCAAAATAACATAATTCACCATGTTATAGAATATTTTATGACATAGTTCTGTCTTGGATACTGCGCAAGTGGGATAAACACTGAAAATAACAAAAGAACTTCATGGTACATATTTTCACTTATAAGTTGATTTCATGTAATAGACTACTTGATAGTGTTATATTAAGCTTCAAGTGGAATCAAAGGTTTCCTTCAGGAAGCAATTCTTTACTAGTAGCCCTTCTAGGTATCATAATATTTTTTCTCATTTAAAAAATAATACATGCTAGCAATGGAAAAATACATAAAGTATAAAGAAAATAATAAGAATTATCCATAATCTTACCAATCCTAAGGATTATCACTGTCAATATTCTTTCTCAATCTTTTTTTGGTATATATGGATATCCATTCATGCATTAACTTTTTAAAAACAAATATTACCCCTACCATATATAGGTTTGTATCCTGCTTTTTCATTCTTGTCCTAAGTATTTTCTTATTTCATTAATATCCTGTATATGTCTTTGAACACATTTCTGATTTTGTCTGTAGCATACATTCCTAGGGATGAAATTTTTTGGCTCAAACAGTCAGATACAAGTCAGAAGTCATGGCATATCACCTGAATCCTGCTACCCATACTAAAAGCCCAATATAACATGGTTGGTTTATAACTTGCTTGTTACAGAATGGCTATTTTAAAGAATTAAATACTTATTTAATTTATAATGACAAAATATAAAATTTTGACAAGGTTTCAAAATAATCACATAACAAAAGTATTAATGGCCTACAAATATTCCTCTCTATACCCCCTGGAAGTATCTAAAAAAACACGTACCTCTCCTTTGCAACAACAATACCTAGTAATTGATCTTCAAGTCCTTCTGGAGTTATCATGAAATTGAGCAA
This sequence comes from Tursiops truncatus, assembly GCF_011762595.2. Taxonomy (NCBI): domain Eukaryota; kingdom Metazoa; phylum Chordata; class Mammalia; order Artiodactyla; family Delphinidae; genus Tursiops; species Tursiops truncatus. The sequence continues at coordinate 71,104,857 of NC_047043.1, forward strand.
AGATAGCTTTGTAGCCAGCTCTGGCATATAGTGTGGATTCCTCAGCTTTGTGGTGATATAAAACTTGAAATCAAAGGAATACTCAATAATGACCTCACCAAGTCTGATGCAATCAATGCCACCTGTATTTCAGAAAAAAAATGCAGAATAAATAAGCCAAAGTTACATAGCCCATCCCCCCTGTTAAAGCCCTTCCTAGGTTACAAGTAAAAAGTCATAAAGTAATTTCAAATAGAATACAAAAAGGTGTTGCAAAAGTCACATATAACACAGAGGCAAGTAAGCAATTATACAGCAGGACTCATTAATTCTGGGGTACTATAAGACATTTTCTCTGGTTGTCATGGAGTCTTCTAAATCAAGATTCCTTTTGATCTTACTTCTTCCATTACTTTTCAATAATGATTCCAAAATTATTTATATATTGCTAAAGCTCTTAAAAGTACTAGAGCTTGACAGAGATAAAATTTTTATAAGCAGAAAGATATATGGTGGGCAACGTCTACCTAAAGTCAACTCTGGTCCACATTAACCACTACTATTCATAGTAATGGACTTTGTGGGGTCCTTGGTCACAAGATGAAGGAATTTCAGGCTGGCTTCAACTTCATGTTCTCTACTGAACAACAGTCTAGGTAACAGTGATTAAGGCAATGAAGGTATTTACTTTAGAATATCTGATACTTGTTCCAAATTTCCTTTCATGCATAACAACGACACAGAAGTTCTGCGTTAACATTATTATTAAAATATGTAGTGCTTTTCTTGCCTCAGAGATAATCCAATCACCTTTCAGTTCTACCAACTAATATCAATTGATTTCTACCTTGTTTAAAAGTTTGTCTAAGTAGTAAAGGCTCCAAAGATGGATCCAGTTCTTCACCAACATTTTCTAATAGAAGTGGAGTTCCAAACTGAATACAGTTTTCCAGTGTTCTCATATAGTCTGAATCTGATAGCTTAATAACACTAAGCTGATTTTCTTTCTCAGAGTTTTTGATCCATTTATTGGCTTGACCCTGGGGGTCAATCATTAAAGGCCTAGAATATAATAAGAAATATTCTGAGGGGAATAAATAGATGTTGAGATTTCTTTAAAATTATATAATTTACATAATAAACATCACCATCAATCTGTACAAATACAAAGTGTTTCACGTACATTACCAGGATTAAGCTTCACAAAATTCCTGTGCGAAAAAAGTGAAAAGGAGTTTTATTCTCATTTATTTATTTATTTATTTATTTGTTTTTGCGGTACGCAGGCCTCCCACTGTTGTGGCCTCTCCTGTTGCGGAGCACAGGCTCCAGACACGCAGGCTCAGGGGCCATGGCTCACGGGCCCAGCCGCTCTGCGGCATGTGGGATCTTCCTGGACCGGGGCACGAACCCGTGTCCCCTGCATCGGCAGGCGGACTCTCAACCACTGTGCCACCAGGGAAGCCCCCCCTCATTTATCTTTGAAGTGAAGAAATTCAGTCTCAGGGAGTACTTTGCCCAAGGTTCTAAGGTTAAAAAACTAGTTCAATGTCAGAAGTAGGACAAAGAGCTGTGTTTTTTCCAACATAACATACTGTTTTCATGGTAATTTTAATACATGTCATCTGTTAACATAATATAAAAAATAATCCTACATATTTGATAAAAACTTAAAATAAGAGATCCACTAGCCTATAACAGATTTCCTTAGGTTATGAGTAGAACCATAAACTAAGTTTCCAAGTTTAGTTTAGTATATATTTGAGATCTATTTAGGAATTTTTTCTATGTAAGTATGGTACAGACTTTATGTTTAAGAACATATGATTCATGGTTTCAGAGAATCAAAATATGATGTGCTTTCCTCTTCTTCAGTGATGATGCTGTCTTAGGTTCCTTTTATATTCAGTACAGTGCATTAAATTATCTTTTAAAAATATAAGCACAGAAAGGGGAGTTTTCATTCCATGTCACTTTGCCTTTCCCATTCTCCTTCTGTTTCAACAGTTTCTAGGGATAAAAGTCCCCTTTCCCTTTGCCTAAAAATAAGCTCTTTAATCAACTACTCCCAGATAACTTTATTCTTTTATTTTCTTTCCTTTCCAAAAAACAAAACAATCCAATACTAGCTGACTGGTTGTTTTCTTTCTCTGCTCAAACTGTGCTGAAATCCTATTGAAAGCACAAAAAAGTACAGACACTAGTTGAAATTTACTTTTGCTATCATAGCAAACAGAGGAAAAGTGTTCCGGAAATGAGAAAGTTATTTTGCACACAATTGCTTAAAAGTTGTCTAGTAATTAGACTAGATGCTTTTAGTACCTTTCAAGGCCCTGTTTAAAGGGACATTTTTTTCTTCCTTACATATCCTTATTATTGGAAAAATATGGTATTTGTTCATTCCCCTGCAAAAAGTAACTATTTCTGTCAATTAAGATTTTTAATGCCTATCAATATTCTTGGTAAAACCTAAATCAATGTTCTCAGTAATGCAATAATTAGAGATCCTGTTTATTCTAAAAGAAATCCAACTTCTACTTAATACAACTTTCTGTATTACAAATACAACTGGAAAATTGAGTTGTGTCCATCACAGAAATAACACCACGCCAAGTTATTTGTATTCTGTATGTACATGACTGTAGGTATGAAAGTAATGCTCATCTACATTTGAGATCTTTGGGCAGTCTGAAGAAAAAAGCATTATCAATCTATGCTTCTGACAGAGGTAGTAATTTTGGGGAAAACAAAGCTTTGCTGTTAAGTAGCCAGTAGCCAGTGTTGTATTAGTAAACGATAATAAAGCAGAAGAGTAAGTATTTTCATTGTGGTTAAAAAGTAAGCAAGGGGGGGCTTCCCTGGTGGCGCAGTGGTTGAGAGTCCGCCTGCCGATGCAGAGGACACGGGTTTGTGCCCCGGTACGGGAAGATCCTATATGCCGCGGAGCAGCTAGGCCTGTGAGCCAGGGCCGCTAAGCCTTCGCGTCTGGAGCCTGTGCTCCACAACCGGAGAGTCCACAACAGTGAGAGGCCCATGTACCGCAAAAAAAAAAAAAAAAAAAAAAAAAAAGTAAGCAAGGGGCTTCCCTGGTGGCACTCCATGGTATGGAGTGACATCTTTAAAGGAAAAAAGGAAAACCAAAAGAATCCAAAAAACTGTCAACTCAGAATTCTAAACCCAGCAAACAATATCTTTCAAAATGAAGATGAAATAAAGAAAAAAAGCTAAATGAATTAATTGCCAATAGACCTGTACTCAGGAAGTGCTGAAAAATATTTGTCAGGCAGAAGAAATATGAAAATAGATAGAAACATAAAGAAATGAAGAAGTCTAAGGGCATTCCCTGGCATCCCAGTGGTTAGGGCTTGGTTCTTTCACTGCTGTGACCCAGGTTCCATCCCTGGTTAGGGAACTAAGATCTTGTAAGCCGTGCCACCACAAGGCCAAAAAAAAAAAAACAATCAAAAAGTACAAAAATGGGGAAAAAATGAACATAAACATAAAAGACATTTTTCTTATATTTAAGCACCCTAACATAATTACTGTCTAAAGCAAAAATAGTAACAATGTATTGTGGGATTTATGGCATATGAAAAATAAAATATACAATAACAGCACAATAAATAGGAGAGAGACATTGGAACTATACTGTTGAAAGATTCTTATACTATATGTGTAGCAGTATACTGCTATCTGAAAGTATTCAGAAACTAAAGATGTGTATTGTAAACTCTAGAGCAAACACTTAAAATAGGGAATATATAACCAACAAGCAAATAGTGGAGATAAGATGGAATCATAAAAAAATTCAATTAATCCAAAGCCAGGTGGAAAAAGAAGATAAAAGGAACAAAGAACAGATGAGACAAACAGAAAAGAACTTGTAAGACAGTAGAGTTAAATCTAAATGTATCAATAATTCCATTAAGTATAACTGATCTAAATACTCTGATTACAAGTGAGAATTATATCAATTATATCTCTATTTTAAAAAACAGAAAAAAAGTCATGTAATCCCTCCCATTTAAAAGCTTCAAATGGTTGGTAATGTTCTGCATCTTGATTGTGGCAGGGATCATATGACCATAGGCCTTAATCAAAATTCATAAAACACTGCACCTAAAAAGGGTGAATTTTATTGTATATATCATATCTCAATAAACCTGACATAAAATTAAAGAAAAAATAAAGTGAGGAGAAAAACAAAGACATTTTCAGACCAATTCACAAGTCCTTACTAAACGAAAGACTGAAGGGACAAAGATAGCATTACAAATCAGTGAGGAAAGGAAGAATAACTCAATAAATGCTGCTGGGGTAAATGGTTATCATTATAAAATAAATAAATAAAATTAGATCCTTACCTTTCATCACATCCAAAGATGGAAAAAGAAGCAAGCAACAGGGTTCTAACTGTGAACTGCTTTCCCAGTTCACGACTCTGTTTCTGAGAACTATATTCTTGACCTACTCATGTGTGTTACTACAATGGCTTGGCCCCCAGCCATAGGTGACAAGACTTAGTATGGATATTTGTCCCACACTAAACTAATCAGATTTTTCTCTCATGGGAATTTGAACTTGTACTTAATGGTTCTGGTTAATGTATATTATTCAACTGATGTGTTTTGTGAACTTAGGAACTAAGGCTTCATTAGGGAATGGTCATGTGTACAGAAGAACAGAATCAGCATATAATCAGAGACAGACCAATGAAGCAGCTGCACAGAGAAAAACACAGAAAATAGGTCCTACAGTGAGGGAGAGAAAGAGAGACAGAGGGAGAGATTGAGACTGATTGGGAGAGATACCAATTTTCATTGGTATTTTCATTACAAAAGCCTACTGGCTCAACTTTTCTCTGAGGTACACTTAAGATACTCTAAAGTGAGTAGCCAAAAGAGTGAACATTAGTTACATTACTGGGTTCTGCTGTTAGGAGGCAGAGAGAAGAGATTAAGCCTCTGTGGTCACTTACAGTGTCCAGAAGGATGATAGCCATAGATGAACACATTGGTCCCAACTGGCAAGAAGTGAAGTCTGGTCTATAAGGATGGAGACTCATCCCTCAGAACTGACCCAGTCCATGACTTATTGACCAGACAGTCCAAAAATAACAGGTAGAAAGGAGTAACACCATTGAAATATTACTGTATTAGAAGAGTCATCTTTCTGCCAGAAAATGACAGATTGTTTTCTTCAATTTACATACAATCCTGAAACCTCTGGTTTCCCTGGATTTCAGTTAAGCCTTATAGATATCCTAATAGCATTTTTGAACTGCAATTTAAAAAATCTGAATGGCCACCAAATGCATAGAAAAGAGTTCTAAAACAGAATACTCAGGGTCAAATATTCTGTTAAATAGAACTTGCCCTGCTTTACAAGAGAACACATTTTCTGGAATAGCTAATTACACTTCCTCAGATTGTAATAAATTTTACTAATTGCCTAGAAGTTTCAACCTAAGGATGTTCACTCTCAAGTAAAATTTTGAGTGGATAAGCACTCAAAACACATACATCAGTATTTCAGTAAAATGATACTATCAATATAAAGGAGACTCAGACGTCTTGAAGTATCTAGTAAGTTTTCCAAAGAATATAATAAACAATACCTCAAACTTTTAGAATGTAAGATTTCCTTGTATCTTTAATGTATCTTATATCCCAAAAGAAGACTGAAATTTCCATTACAGTTATAAAGGTAGCAAATGGGATACCCTATTCCACATTTCACTTAACATAATAAATAAGAACAAGGATTTGGAAGTTAAATTGCCTGGGTTCAAATTCTTACTCCACCATTTACTAGCTCAGTTATCTCACTACATTTCAAATTAGTAAATCACTGTGGGCCTCAGTCGTCTCATCTGTAAAATGGAATAATAAGAACTAACTCATAGGAATTTGTGAGGATATAAGGCACTTACAAAGTACCTCATGAATATAAGAACTCAATAGTATCTATCATAGTATATTTGACATAAGATCCCAAGAAAAGACTTAAATTAGATGACAACATGACTAAATAACCATTTATAAGAAACTATTTCTCAGATGAGAGTAATTTCCCAAGTTTTTGAAAGTGATATAAATAAAAGGATAACAATAAAAACCATTTGGAAAACTCATATAGTTATCACACTATCAGTGATAGTGTTGAAAAATATACATGAAATTGCATAAATTATTGTTATAGTATCATGAAAATGGGTAGAAATACCTAGTTAAAATAAATACATTGAATAGCCAAAACCTGCCAACGGCCCAAGTGTCCGTCAACAGGAAAATGCATAAAGTTATATAGTCATGTAATGGAATACTACTCAGCACAAAAATTAGTAAGATTATGCTGTGTGGAAAAAGCCTTATACAAAAGACTACATACAGTATGATTCCATTTATATGAAGTTCTAGAATAGGCAAAACTAACCTGTGATGGAAAATAATCAGAATAATAATCTCCTATGGGATGAGGGTGGGGATTTACTGGGAAGGGACAAAAGAGAATGTTTTATACCTTGACAGAGGTTTGGGTTGCACAAGTGCATACTTTTGTTAGAACTCATTGAATGGTATAGTTTTAAGTTTTGTGTATTTCATTGTATGTAAATTTTACCTCAAAAGAAAAAAAAAACAAATATTGAACTTTAGTTAATGATATGCATGCTGAAGTATTTGGAAGGAAGTAGATCCATGTCTGCAACATACGTTGAAATACATGAAAAAGGATGAGTTGATGGATGGATAGAGGAATAGATAAGAATAATAAAATGTTAATTGTAGGATCTAGGAAGTAGTAGCTATACAGGCACTTTAAAATCCTTTCAACTTTTCTCTATATTTGAAAACCTTAAAATAAAATAATTGAAAAATAAATACTTTATGTTCCTTACCAACGCCTGGAGTTATTAACAATCACTCCATTGTCTATGGAGAAAGTATCTGTAGGCAATCCAGCAATATTCCAAGCTCTAATTTTTACTGGATCACCCAGGGTCTTACTCAATGAGAACTCCTCTGAACATGGGATTTTTTTTTGCTGTAAGAAATAAACAAATTTCTTTTGAGGTTTTCTCTTGTCTTGTTGATTGAAATATTGTTAACATTAAAATACTGATTTGTTATTAGATATTGTTTAATAATTCTAAAGAACAAAAAGAAAACTGAAAGGAAAGTTGGACTATCTAAGTATTTTACTGATCAAACAAGAAGAAAAAAAGAAAAACCCCATATTTTCAGTCATTTCTTCCCTTCTCTGTTTTTATTATCATCTTTTCCCCCCAGATACCCCAACACATACTTTAAGTGTTCTATATAAAGAAACTTATGAAATATAAAACTATTACCTTGCACAACATGCTCCAATCTTCTGTACATGTTTGTCGAAAGCCAGCAGTGAAAGCACCAAGGTAGGCTATTACTCCTGCTGATACTAAGACATCACCAGTCAAATTTTCATATACTATCTGAAGGTCATCTGCAGCTTGAGACCATCTGGGAGATTAATCAAAGGCAAAATAGCCTCATCAAAGAGAATGATCTATGATAGTAATTGAAAGGGCTAGGGGCTTCTAGTCCAAACTCTATAACAAAATGCCATGAAATGTCGGGCACTTGCTTATCTATAAGCAAGGAGGTTGGGTCCCTTCTAGCTCTAACATGCTATAATATATATCTATGTTATACAAATGATAATCTACCTTTGATTAGAATATTAGGCATTTCTTACACGACTTGTTCTTTCAGAATAAGCAAAACAAAAAAACCACCAGCATTTTGTCTAATAATTTTAATCAGGATGATTTGGTCTGGTGGCCCTGCTATTTGTTCCTGAAAAACATAGGAACATTTGCAATTCATTACCAAAAATTACATTTAAGTTGTATAGCAGCTGACATACTAAGGTTGATATTTTTTTGCATTTAATGAAACCTTTACAATAAAAAGTGCATTACAAAACCATCCAATCTACCTTACAAAGTATTGTCAAAAGTATGTAACTTTATCATGCTATTCATTCAACAAATGTAGTTAATAACTATGATAGTTGGCTGGCCAGTACAAATAAATAGATTAAAATAAAGCTAACTGGCTTTGTTATATCAAGTCAGTTATCCGAAATAAATTTAACAAAATGAACCATATATCCACTACTCCCTCCCATTTTATTATTAAAAATTTTAACATACATAAAATTGGAAAGAATTGCACAATGATCACCCACATACTCACCACTTAAAAATTATCATTTGTTTTATTTGCTTCTTTCTCTCTCTCTCTCTCTCTTTTTTAACATTTGAAAGCAAGTTGCAAACACCATCCTTGACATTGATATTCTGTTAGAAGAAGCTTAGCCAGGTGCTTTATAGAAAGTCCCACAATCTCAACCAGCCATTTAAAAATCAGTAATCATAATAAATACCCAAAGAAAGTCACATATTCAAGCCCGACCTTGTAAAATATTGTTAAAAGGAGTAGAAATCTGACCTTGATTTTTCTCCACCTAGTCCTCCAATTAGTTTTGAGGCTCTTTCAAGTTTCTTAGCACAGAGTTCCACCTGGTCTTCTAAACGAGCCTTTTCCTCAGTTTTCTCAAGAAATGTTGCTTGTAAATTTTCCAGATGATGTTCTACTTCTGCTAGTTCTGCTCTCTTCTGATTCAAAAGCTCCATTGTCTCAGCTAAGGACTTCTGAGCTTCTGTTAAGCGGGCTTTCTTAGGAGCCACTACCTGTTTGGGAACAATATATGCAGCTATAATGTGTACTATATAAAACTGACAATCGACATAATCCTTATAGATATTATGAATTTTAAATGTTTATTTATGATTATAAATACATTTATCACTTATAACAATGAATTATACAAATTTTAAATGCCTTAAATCTTACATCATATTTTTATATGCAGAAAAGTAAAATATATTTCTATGTCTTATAAAATATATAAAATCATTCTGGACTAGCAAACAGTTATCTATAAAATAGGCAAGTTATTCTGGACTAATAAAATGTCATAATATGTAGCAAGAATAGCATAATATATAGCAAAATATCTCAAAATAATGAGAAGCTGTCATTCAACTGCTGCAAAAAAAATAGAAAAACAAGTAACAGAAGTTACAAATGCTTAAAAATACATGAAAGTGCTTTTTTTTTTTTTTTTTTTTTTTTTGCCATTTCCAAGTCAGCTTGGAAATTCTCAATGTCTTCCCAGTCAGGTGAGGCTTACATTTGCTTTGAGGGGATTAAGACAGTAGCAGTAATACAAAGAGAAATAAAGTCTCGGTGTTCAGCTTCACTATCAAAACTGAATTTTCCTCAACAAATCTTGAAAAGTGACACTTTGTTGAGAGAAAAAGAATTTTCTAAATTTCTTATTTTATTATGCTCATTAGTATTAATATATCAAGAATGGGTTTGGCCAACTTGATCAGAGTGTACTCTAAGCCACCAGTAGAAGGAATTTACAAGATGACCAAAGAGAGTATATGTCCATTTGAAAGAAGGGAGACCTAAGTCTTCTGGTACATTGCCGTGAATGAGCTGAAGGGTAAGAGGAAGAGTGAGGCAAAGAATCGGATATTGGGGCTCCCCTGGTAGTGCAGTGGTTAAGAATCCTCCTGCCAGGCTCCCCTGGTGGCGCAGTGGTTGAGAGTCCGCCTGCCGATGCAGGGGACACGGGTTCGTGCCCCAGACCAGGAAGATCCCACATGCCGCGGAGCGGCTAGGCCCGTGAGCCATGGCCGCTGAGCCTGCGCTCCGCAACGGGAGAGGCCACAGCAGTGACAGGCCCGCGTACTGCAAAAAAAAAAAAAAAGAATCTTCCTGCCAATGTAGGGGACACAGGTTCGAGCCCTGGTCTGGAAAGATCCCAAATGCCACAGAGCAACTAAGCCGCACCACAACTACTGAGTCTGCGCTCTAGAGCTCAGGAACCACAACTACTGAAGCCTGTGTGCCTAGAGCCCCGGCCCCGCAACAAGAGAAGCCACTGCAATGAGAAGCCTGTGAACTGCAACGAATAGTAGCCCCCGCTCACTGCAATTAGAGAAAGCCTGCACACAGCAACCAAGACCCAGTGCAGACAAAAAAATAACAATAATAAAAGGATCAGATATTGAATTAGGAAGCTCCACTTTCTACTTTGGACTTTGGAGAAGACCTTGCTGGATATCTCCCTTCAACCCCTCCATAAAAACATGAGACAGGTGCATCAGAATTAAAATAGCAGTGTGGAGGTGTAGAGTGGAAAGTCAGAAAACAACCTGAATACCTTAGATTCTCAGCTTTATAGAAAGGATCCAGAAGATTCCACATGTGTTAATTAGCTGAGTTGAGAGCTTGCCGACCTGCTGAGATTACTATGGGGAGGGACGAGATGTTCAAATGGAAGAACATCCATTAAAATTAATTTTAGGGCTTCCCTGGTGGCGCTGTGGTTAAGAATCTGCCTGCCAATGCAGGGTACATGGGTTCGAGCCCTGGTCCAGGAAGATCCCACATGCCACGGAGCAACTAGGCCTGTGCGCCACAGCTGCTGAGCCTGCACTCTAGAGCCCATGAGCCACAACTACTGAGCCCATGTGCCACAACAAGAGAAGCCACCGCAGTGAGAAGCCTGCGCACCGCAACAAAGAGTAGCCCCCACTCGCCGCAACTACAGAGAGCCTGCACGCAGCCAAAAATAAATAAAAATAAAGTGAATTTATTAAAAAAATTAATTTTATTTCTTTAACAGGTGTATAAAGGTCTACTCCCCTGAAATTTACAGTCACAGTCTGTACCTCTCTACAGGTACATATACCTTATTAAGAATATCTTCTCAATCATTACAGCCTGATCACTCATCCTACACTCTGAGGTTGTTCTAAACACATGCTATCATGTATTTCCATGGGTATTTTTATTTATATTTCCTGCTCCCCTTGATAGAATTCTGCAAGCTCCTGAGGACAAGGCCAGTGTTTCCTTGGTCCTTTGCTAGTCAAATTTACAAAATGCTCTTAACCATTCTCTGCTCTCCCAGGAATTTGGCCTCAGTGGGTACTCCAAAAAAGACTCCCTATCACTGCATGCCATGGCTTGATTCCACGCTCTGCCTCTTAACCCTACTGGAATTTCTTACTTCTGACCTTTGCATCAAGATTTTAATCTGCCACTTTGCCCTTGGTGTTTTGGATTTTTCTTTGTTTCTGCAGTCCCCTCATAAAACTTAATTCTCTTTTGCCCCAGGTCCCTGTAGTTATAGGTCAGTCTGGCCAACTCCAGTGATCATCCCTGCTCTCACTTACACTAGTCCCAAACAGGTTATGTCACACATAAGTATTCTCTTCATGTACTAGATACTCAGTTAATGTCTGATGATTATGCTGCAGCAGGACAAATTCTTTGTGGTATCACTTTTAGAAACTTCTTAACTAGTAAATATCGGCATAAATTTTAACTTATGGGAATATTTCAACACAAAATGGATGCGCTGATCCTCAAAATACCTTTGCAACTCGGTCATACACTTCCATAGCCATGATCCACTTACACAGACCCTCAGCTGCAGAGGAAGCTTTAGCAACCTTAGGGGGATCAAATTCAGGGTTTGTTAAGTATTCACCACGAATCTTCTGCATAACAGTCACCTATAAAACAAAGATTTAGATCTTAAGATTTCAACATATATCACGCAACCATAGATGAAAAATTAATCATACACAGTAAAAAAAAAAGTATATAAAAAAGTTATGTTGCCTTTAAAAACCAAGGTGAGTACTTTGAGATATTTTTAAAATAAGCATAATTGTAGCAGTCATATTTGTGAGCAAAATATGCAAACTTATTACAGATAGTGAAACAAGGTATTTCTTCCAAAAAAATTAAAAGACTTGTGTAGTTTGGGAAAACATATGGAAATAAGGAAGAACAATTAAACATAAATAAATAGAAGTTTGGATGAAAAACAACTATACTTTTTTACCTCACAAATTTGTATATCCAATTTATTAAGAAATAAACTATTATAAGGCACTTGAAGAACTCTTTCATGTCAATAATACACTAAAACAGTAATTTATTCAATGACTTTTGATGGTCTGAAAGAGGAGAGGTTTTATGTATTATGAGAATTCATAATAGTCATTAATAAATAATATTCATTTATTTATTATCTTAATTCTAAAGACAGACTATCTTCTTACGTTTTATATAATATTGCAAAATGTTAAAGATTTTATACATCTTGGCAAAATTACATTTGTAGAAAAAATCCAATGAAACTCACCGGAATGTTGTCCTTGTCATATTCTCTCAAATCTCTTAGGAAATTCATATCTCCCAGAAGTTTTTTGCTAGGTCCCCAGTAATCCAATATCTATAAATAAAATTTATGGAAACTTATTAGATGTGCAATTAAATATGCTTGATATAAAACTTTTCTTCTTGAGGTTTAAGATATATTAATCCAGAGAAACTATACACTGTACTTTCAAAATATAAACCTACATCTCCTTGGAAATGAAATAAAGAGACTTCTCTCCCTGAGAACATGTTAAACATATCAAATATTTAAAATATGTATATGAACTTATATATTGACTTTATTATTAAAAATTAAACATTAGAAGGCAAAAGATATGATTATTTCTCTTTAGAAAACTTAAGAAAAGCAGCTGGTATAAACACCATCACAATTTTCATATAAGAAAATATATTTTTTTAATTTCAACTTTTATTTTCCATTAATCTTGACTTTCAAACCAGAAAGGTAGTGCCATAGACTGAAAGTTTGTGTCCTTTCCCCAAATTCGTATGCTGAAGCCTACTCCCCAGTGTAATAGTATTTGGAGGTGGGGTCTTTGGGAGGTGGTCTTTGGTGTGAGAAATAGACCTCAGAGAGGTCCCTCACCCATCCACTATGTGAGGACACAACAAAGAGATGGTAGTCTATAAATCGGGAAGTGAACCCTCACCAGACACTGAATCTACTGTAGTCTTGATTTTGGACTTCCCAGCCTCCAGAAGTGTGAGAAATAAATTTTTGTTGTATATAAGCCACCCCTATCTGTGGTAACTTGTTATAGTAGCCCAAATGGACTAAAACAGGTAGCAAATATTTTTCTTATAGAAAATCTCCTCACCTACCTAGACTTCCCAAGTGGAATAGAGAAGAGAAAGCAGAAGGACAAAGATTATACACTGCTCTGTCAGTTATAAGATAAAGCACATGGTACTTGTGCTAATAAAAGGTGTTAAATAAGTAGCTGAACATTCTTTTTATTAATTTCAGAAGCCTGATGGGGTGTATGTGTATGTCTATCTGTGTGTGCGTGAGAATAACTTGTTAAGGTAAGAGCCTATTTATTTTCTTTATCTTTATTATGTCAACGAAGGATAGAATGGCCAAAAAAAAAAATCCCAATTCTCCAATTCAGGAATTCAAACCTAGGTATTGTAAAAACCTGAAAAGAAAATAAGTCTATAAATTTAGTTTAGGATAGATGTTACACCATCTTTTTTAAGGGAGATACCTTTGAATAATAATTGTAATAACAACAACTAACATTTAGTAATAAATGTGTAATATTTATTATTATAAACAGGTTACTGTTTATAAGGCCTTATACGTAAGAGCTTTATATGTATTAACTAATCTAATCCTTGCATTAACTTTGTGAGGCAGGTACTATGACAATCCTCTTTTTACAGAGTTCCACAGAGGTTAAGCATCGTCCCCGGGGTCACATTGCTAGGAGGGTCAGAATTTCTGAATATAGACATTCTGGCTCCAGAGCAAATGCTTTTAACAGCGTCACTCTACTGCTTAACAGTAGAATTTTTGGAATGCTCAGAAACACCTATATAACCATATCACGTTCTTGAGACTCTTAGCTGGAAAAGCACAGGTGCCTCACTGTTCATTCAACCCCACCCCATGACAGTGGGGAACTCTGCATAGACAGAAAAGGAGATGGAAACAACCGGAACTACATTTTTCTGATGCTATACTGCCTTAGCTTTATCTAGGATACATATAATCTGGAAAACAATATGTCTTCCCTGAACTGGGTACTGTTGACATTTAATTTGATAATAGTTGCTGTACAGTGTTCTGTACATTCATGAATATGATATAAATCTGTGTCTAGTTATTACCTTGCCTCCAGTTCCTGAAGGATCCGAAACTTTTTCTGGTTTTATATCTTTCATAACACAAACAGCTGCCATAACTAGTTTAACACCAGATGGAGGATTCTTCATTGACTTCACAATTGTAATGTCAGCTGGCTAAATAAAAAGAAAACAGGGTATCTTCAGAATAGCCTACTTTTAAATAATAAGAGTTTCAAAAATAATGTTGGAGAATAATAAAAGCATAAATTTTCATTTGAAACTAATTGTTTTTTGCTTTGCATGGTTATGAAAGAATTAACAAAAGAGAACTTAAGTACAGTAAACCAATGGTTCCCAAGTGTTTGAGAGTTCATAGGTCCTTATGAGAATATGGTGACAGCTAAGAATCTTCCAGAGAAAATATTTTTGCGCACATGCACAAAATTTTTATATAGTCACATGCCAAGCCCACACATGGAATCCACGTTAATAACCCTAAGTTAAATAAAGACTTAATTCTATATTTGCTTACATGTTAGCTTTACCCGCCAAAAATGAAAGAAGAGGTAAGTTCCAATTCCAAACTTATTTTCTAAAAAGGTATATATTATTACGACAGACACAACTGATTCAGTTAGTTATTATCCACTCCAGTATCCTTCTGACTTCCCTTGCAATTGCTGGAAAGCTAAAAATTTATCTTAGTTTCCCATGCAGCTAGAGTTGTGGGAGGTCGTTAGGTCCTACCATCAGATCACTTGAGTGATACTAGAATTCAGAATGAATAAGTGAGGAGACTTGCAGGGCACGAGGCATCTGTTTTGCTGATATGGATTATGGTGGAGGCAATATGGCTCTGTAAGAAGGCTCTGCAGGCTTCCAACTCAGAGGGATCATTCCTCTGGTAGATTAGTGCCTCAGTTTGGCTTTGTGAGTCATTCCTGGCAGCTCAGCCTAGAACCTATTTACTTAGCTCTTCCAAGAATTCTGTAATTTATTTATAAAATTCCCTAAAGAATCTCTGCTAACACTAAATAGTCAATTCACTTCTCTGCAACTGAACCCTAACTCTTTTCTATAATACAGTACTTGATACTAGGAAGGGTACAAACAACTGAAAGGGAAACCTGATACTGATAACTTGAACTGGTGGTGTTTAAAGGCATCAAGAATCCTGTGAGTATTAGAGGATACAGTACTGAAAGTGCATGGTACACAGTGATAACAGTTACCTAAATTCATGCTCATGGTCGTCTAGAATGGAGTGTCTATTAAAAACAAACTTTGTCAAAATGATTGGCTCCTGTGATAAATGTCTAAGGAGAGAATGAAGAAAGACTACTGGGTAGAATGTGGCTTTTAAATGTGACAGAGAGCAGACATGAAGAAAATAATAAGCTCAGAATTTTAATATTAAAATTCTGGTTAAATTCCTGGTTCACAGCACAGTGACAGTTTCTAAATATAAATGACCTAACACAATCTTAAGTCTTACAACTACAAGTCTGATATAACTGAAAATCAGATATAGAGTTTGATCCTGAAGATGCTGAATTACTGATAGGTTGAGCTCACCATCTTGTCAGGTATCTTATGTGAAAGTTGTAGCGGTCCCTAAACTTTCTGGCACCGGAGACCGGTTTCATGGAAGACTATTTTTCCACAGATGGGGGGTGGAGGGTGGCCGGGGGATGGTTCAGTTGATACTGCAAGCCATGGTTCAGGCGGTAATGCGACCGACGCAGATCGGCAGATGAAGCTTCGCCTGCCCGCCGCTCACCTTCTGCTGTGCGGCCACATTCCTAACAGGCTGCGGACCAGTAGCGGTCTACGGCCTGGGGGCTGGGGACCCCTGAGTTAGGGCATTGATTAGGAAAAAAGGCAAAGAATGGGGTCTGAATATCCTGAACTTCCATACTACACTGGGCCTCCCTAGTCAACAGAAGCTGGTCTCTCTGCTCTGTTTGGTGAGGTTATTCTGGTTTTGCCTAAAGACCCTGTAGAGTCATACACAACATAGTGTAATGCAGACAGGTGTGACCCACAACTATATTGGAAATGATCTTTAGGTTTTGCTGTACATGCATGTCCAGAAGGCTGCAGAAAGGTAGCTCAACATTCTATTTAACATATGCCTCCTGGTCCATGTACAGAACCACTGTGGCCTCTTGGAGATTATTCCATTCCCACTGGAATATCCTGAATGAAAATTATAAATAATATATGAAAAGCAAAAAATATAAGATAACAGTATAGCAAAAAGGAATTGTTAAGAGTCAAGTTTCATTTGACTGGACAAAAAAAATATAATACCACCCACTGAAAGTGAACTACACCGAATTAACCAAGTGTCTCTACGCAGTTTTACTTTGTTGATGAAACACAAGCTAATTCAAACACTCGCCTTTAGTGTATCCAGTGCAGACAGAGCTGCTTCCAAAGCTGGAATCGCCTCAGCTAGATCACTTTCACACTCATTTTTCAGAGCTTGGGCTTCTTCAGCCTTTCCGCTGGCTATCTCTTCATCAAATTTCACAAACTCTCTTTTTGCTTCCACTTGTGCAGATTCTTTCTCAATAATCTAAAGAAAAGAAAGAAAGAAATAAAGACATTTCCTTAAACATCCTAATGCTTTCTCTATCCTAGAGACAAAAGAACATTTGAAGATTAGGGAATCCGACATATCATTTTGAAGGATAAAATGAGGAGAAATGTAAATACACGTGACCTAATTTGGTAATGGGCTCCCCATCTCTCTTCAAAAACAACAGAAACCACACGGAACCCAATGAGTCAACTGAAAAGGGTAACATCCCTAAGATCTAGTGGCAAAAAAATTAAGGCTTATTTTCAAGGCTGATTTTACATATTTCAATTGTCCTCTGACATCAGTTTTTAAAAATTCAGGATACTTTACCTGCATCATATGTGCGTTTTCAATTTTAGCTTCCTCCAATTTGGGCTGTAACTGAACAAGCTCTATTTTCATTTCACCAACCTAAGTAAACAATTTGTCATTAGTTTTCATAACTACAATAGCTATGGAAGCCAAACAGAGAAAATTGAAACTTAAATGTATCATAAGGTACTGGGGACAGTAAACCTTAACTTTTTTTTTCCAGTTCTTTACATGATAAACAAAACCATGAGAGTGTGGCCAGTTTTCTTCACAAAAGACTTTATCTTCCTTGAGTATGACAGGACAGTGGAAGAATGCAGTTGTTGAGGAAGAAAATCAGGTAGAAAAAAGGTGGCAGCTCGGGCTATCCTTATTATACTATGTGCCTGGTATACAGTGCGTCCAGACCACCCCAACACTCTGTTGCCTATGTTGAAATAATACTAATAAGTATTACTAGCACTTGACTCATTTAAAAAAAAACCCAATCTTATATTTAACCAGCTATTACAATAAAAAGTCAACCCTGACATTATATTCTCTCCAAATGCCAAAAAATTAAGAATAAAACTGGGTGTATTTGAGTCTGTGTGGTCTGGGAAACTCAGTGAACTTCTGTAAAATTCACTTTACTCATCTGTAAAATAAGGATCATAAAAGTGTCTACCTCATGGAGTTGTTATGAGGAATAATTGAAGGGATGCACATGAAGCACATAACACAGTACCTGGCACATAATATATTCTCAATAAATTATAGCTCTTCTATTTCCCATTATGTATTACCATTTGAGCAGCTCCTCAAATTTACCTGAGACTCAGCAAAAGCTAATTTGTCAAGTCCATTCACATATCGCTGTTTTGCTTCCATTACAGCTTGTTGCCTCTTAGTCAAAAGCTGTCGAAATGAGGCAATAAGTTCAAGGTAAGAAGTAGCAGTAACATAGTTATGTCGTCCTAATGTGTGCAAGAACCTAAAAGAGAGGCAGATAGCATATCTTACTATAAGTAATGGGTTTTACAGAGTAAGAAGTAAATTCGACATAGCATTAACAACAAACATTTAAGAATAAAGGTTAATTTTATTCAGAGGCTGCTGAATACTTGAAGTTTACAAAATCCTAGAATTTTACACAGAACCATTTCCTAATTTCTTGTCTACAAAATATCAATGGTGTAGTTAAAAAGCACAAATCAACAAAGATATGTCTCAAAAGAGAACTATAGCAAGAAAGATATAGGTAGGTCTTTTTACATGTTTCATATGCCAGGAGGATCTAAGAGACCCAAGATACTGTACAAAAGTATAGTAGGAAAGGGGACTGCAGATAGCATAGCAAGAATGAGTCATCATTCCTTACACACGTGTCACATGTTGGTTGAACAGGGTTTGGCCAGAAATATGAGACTACTACCCATACACATAAAAACAATGGATGCAATGATGTTTCACAGCAAGTATGTAGACTAGAGCCCACTGATTGGTGTTAACTGTCCAAGCCAAACATGCTAGCTGGCTGTAAAACTCTGGCAATATACTATGAGCATCTTTGAAATGAGGATCTCAGAGATGAACAGAGGTAAAACTTATACTTTTAAGGCATCTACAGCCCACCAACCATCTCCCTCCTTGTCTGAGAACTTCCAACCAGTGCCCCAAGAGCAATGTTTGTTCTGTGAAACCTGCCACCATAACCACAGCAGATCAGAGCAGGATTGGGCACTGGACACAAACAAGGCTAATCATATTTTGGAATAAATTGGGAATAGAGAGCTGGAAACAGCCAATCAATCTCTGCTACAGCTGGAATTGCAAGAAGTAAAATTGAGAATCGAGAAGCACACAGTTTCCTCGATATATACTGGGAAGTAAAAAGTTCAGTCTGTAAAGAGAAAGAAGAAAGCAGATGCCCCAAGAGAAACAGGGATGAGAAACAGAGAAAAAGCATTTCTGGGTTTGTGGTGGCTTTTTAACTCCTGCTTCCAGTCACTTCTAAGATACAGCTGTATTCTTTCCCTTAAACTTTGTAAGGTATCCCTGTATCTTTGTAATAAATTCCTCTCTTTGTGAAACCTAGATCAAGTAGCTTTCTATTACTTACAAGTCTTAACTAATTAAATGATTGGAGAGACTTAGAAGCCATAGAAATCTTATTAAAATTTTGGGCTTTCACAAAAAAAGATGCTTTAAAATACAAGGCATTATTGTAAAATTTATTAATATTAACCTTTCTGAAAGATGCATAATGGAAGTGTGAAAGTGTTTGCAGATTGGAACTATCTCTCGTCGTTCAACTTCAGTAAGCTCCAGTGTTTCTAAGAATTTCACAGCTACAAGTTCAAGAGCGTCTTCGGGCCATGGCTAAAAATAAGAAAACGAAAAGCAAATAAAAGTTAAGACGATTAGTCACACTTCAGTTATATAAATTGTCTTCCTGTGTGAGAAGAATTTGGGGTTGAGAAAATTAAAACCTTAATAGGGAAAATAGAATTAGGGGGACTAAGGGCACAATGAAAGATCTAATAAATATTTTATACAGTAAAATTAAAGATAACGCAATATAAAGGAAAGGTAGATAATAATTTACATATCAAAGATATACTACACTGCTTCCCTAACTCTTCCACTTGGACATCTAGTAGGCACCCCAAATTTAGTAGGACAACGGCACAGGCTGCTTAGTTGCTCTCCTAATACCTATCAGCCCCCTTTCCTTAGGACTCCAATTTTATTCTAGATAGCAATATGCCCAGTTATAATACCACATTTCCTAGACTCCTTTGCAATTCAGAGTAAATAATGACATATAAGCAAGCTCTCTAGAGAATGACATAGAGCTGGCATGGGTCCTTTTTGCCCTACTTTCCATTATTCTACTTTGTTTCCGTAGCACAGATGTGAAAGCTGGAGATGTAGCAGCCACATTAGACCATATGATGACTCTGAAGATGGAAACCACATGCTAAGGATAGTAAAGAATAACATGGGGGGCTTCCCTGGTGGCGCAGTGGTTGAGAGTCCGCCTGCCAATGCAGGGGACGCGGGTTCGTGTCCGGTTCGGGAGGATCCCGCGTGCCGCGGAGCGGCTGGGCCCGTGGGCCGTGGCTGCTGGGCCTGTGCGTCCGGAGCCTGTGCTCCGGAGAGGCCTGCGTAAATCAAAAAAAAAAAAAAAAAAAAAAAAAGAAGAACATGGGATTCTGATGTCTTTGTTAAGTCACAAACGTCCCAGTCTGCTTACCTTCAATTTTTTTTCTATATGAGAGAGGAAAAGAAAAAAAAGCCTATGTGTTTAGTTTGGGTTTCTGTTACTAGCAGCCCATTATAATTCCTACCTGTTATAACATCCAAAGTTATAACAGGTATAACAGAACATTTGATTTTCTTCCTCACAAATTCACTTTTCTTCCAGTATTCCCCATCTCAGTGAAATGGTTCCTTTGCTTTTCCTAGAATATACCAAGTGTGCTTCTGCCTCTGGGCCATTGGATTTGCTGTCCCTCTGACTAGAACCCTCCCCACCTAGACCTCCATGTGGTTCACTCTTTCACATCTCTGTGCAAATGCCAATTTACCAGGAAGGTCTTCCCAATGCACTCTTTCTAAAACAGCATTCCTTCCCTCATTACTCTTTCCATTATCCTGAATTTTTTCTTAGCACTTACCAATATCTGACATATATATTTATTTGTTTTTGTCTGTCTCCCTGACTCACCACTAAAATGTAAAGTCCACAAAAGCAAGAACTTCTTCCTCACTGCTGGTATCTTCAGTGCCTAAAAGAGTTCTTGTCAAATAAATACTTGAAATATTTATTCAATGAAATAATTTATGTTAAATGAGTAATTAATCTCCATTTTCTCATTAGAGTATTTTCCAAACTTCATTTCATTTAGATTCAACAAGATGCTTGTAATTTTTTTCTTTATAGTAGACCATATGCATTTTAAGATCAATTTTTTCAGTGTCTGGCCCTCTATCCTGGTAAAAGTCAAACTTTTTTGATCAAGCACCCTATTAGTAAAAAAAAGTTTTAAGCACATACTACCAGTGTGCACATACTTATTAACAGATTATATGCATATGGTATTACTGTACTAATATATATTTTTTAAACCTCAAAAGAGGTATCTAAAGATTATTAAGATAAATGAATTTTTGTAAAATGCCAAAATAAGTGTCATATGACTTTTCCGATCATGTAACTCTTTTTATACTGAGAAAGCTTCTCCCAAAAGCTCCCTGGTAGACTTTAAATCCAGATCCATTGGCAAGCAATGGGTCATGAACAGGCTCATGTGTAAAATGGTCAACAGTAAGAGGAGTGAGAGCACCAATGCTGACTTAGACCGACCAGGAATGAATCCCTATTATACATGGCTACATGGATAGTGATTTCCCAAACAAAATCAGAATTCTGTCAGCAAAGATGGAGTCGGTAGAAAATGGCTGTTGATAGGTAACCACGCTATCATAAGCTAATACTGCAAGTCACGACACACCCTGGGGATAACCTTTATTATTTAAACAGTTGATATAAATCCATATTCCAAATAGCCTGCTTAAATTTGTTTTTACCAATGTCTTACCAGATCTTGTTAAGTAGTCATTGTTTTTGCCTTATAATGTAGCTGACACAGAGCTTGAGCTAGCTGCTACTGGTTTATGACATTCTCTTACTATCCACATACAACTGCATTATGTATCTTCAATTTTTAGTTCATTGCAGGAATCCCTCAGGGTACCTTGCATACCATCTGTGACACATGGCCACTTGACGTACAAACTGAGCAAGGGTGTCAATGTTAATCCATGTGAAATATTTCATACAAAAGCGAATATTCCAGTAAATCCTTCCGTTATCCTCTGAGCTGTTTTGGCACCTCTGGTGAGAGTACACCCTACTTGGGAGAACAGAGATCTATCCAAAAAGTCAATGACTTCCTGACTATGTGACACAGTGGTTTACACTCACTTCCTGAGTTTAAAAGAGCCAGGCCCCAAACAATGCCATCAGCGCCCCTGACACAGGTTCTATAACCCCAATGTTCCACTATAAAATCTCTGTTCCTCTCTGTTATCCACTTAATCTCCCTTATCTATTTGCAACTCCTAGTTCCACCTTTTAAAAAATTTCCCCCAACAAGTATGAATCACATATAACAGAACAGAAAGCCTCGTGGTTATAAAAAAAAAATGCAGAAGTCGTAGAATTGTATTTATAAGATTTCACAAAAGAAAAACTTATGGTTGGACAGGCTTTGTTCATTTGTTTGTTTGGTTCTGGTTTGGGGCTACTTAATGGAAGCAATATTAAGATATAGTTTGCATAAAGCAAAACTGTTTCACACAGCTTTTATTGTTGTATAAACACTAAAACATCCACTAGCTGAAACATATTGCAATCCTCAAAAGGGTAGAATTAGTTTTTCAAACATGCAATTGATAAATAGGCAAGAGAGAATAAAACAAATTAGTATCAGAAATTTATCTTTAAAAGAAATTATCCAGGGTCAATCTATAGTCCACATTCTATTAGGCATAAAACAAACAAATAGAAGGCACCAGGAGCTACCCTTCTCAAGAGCATAAATACTTAACGGTTTTACACAGGCAGTGACGATTTGCCTTGTTTAAATGAGGTGGTGGCCTGCATCATTTGCTGCTGGCATGACTGAAATTGCCACCAAGTTGGTCTTCCTGTTTCTTGTTTTGCCCCACTCCAAATCATCCACCATATAGCCTCCAAGTGTTTTGGGTTATTCCTAAAATATTGATTAGCTAAACATATGTTAATGCCTCCACAATGTCTTTGGGATAAAACCAAATTCCTAGGCACATTTACAAATTCCTTTATAGCCTGGCACCCACTTAAAGCTCCAACTTAACTTCTGCTGCCCTCATTGCCAGTCAGCCATACCAAACTATTTGCCCAAATGAGCCATGCTCTCCCCACTGTTCCACCTTTGCACGTACTAACATCTTGTGATAGTTAATTTTATGTGTCAACTTGCTATGGGCCAAAGGGTGCCCATATATTTGGTCAAACATTATTCTGGGTGTTTCTGTGAGGTGCATTTTTGGATGGGTTCAATATTTAAATGAACAGACTGAGTAAAGCAGGCTACTCTCCCTAATGTGAGTGAGCCTCATCCAATCAGTTGAAGGCCTGAATAGAACAAAAAGGCTGACGCTCCCTCAGGTAAGGGGGACTTCCTCCTGCCTGATGGCCTTCAAGCGGGAACACCAGTTTTTTCCTGCCTTTGGACTCAGATGGAAATATCATTTCTTCCTAGGTCTCAAGCTTGCTGGCCTTCACACTGGAACTACATACCGTCAGCTCTTGTGGGTCTCCAGCTTGCCAGCTGCAAATCTTGGAACATGTCAGCCTCCATAATCATGTGAGCCAATTCCTTATAGTAAATATATGTACAGATAGATAAATATATCTCTCTCTATATATATATCTTTACACATATACGTGTGTGTGTATATATATATATATGTATATATAAAATACATTCTGCTGGTTCCTTATACACCCCCTCCTCTATGTAACGAATTCATTTTCCTATTTCAGAGAGTTACTGCCTTAATAAGTACACATTTCCCACACCAAGACTATGGCTCTTTTATATAATTGTTGACTGCTCATTTGCTGACTGCCTTTTTTGTCTTCCAGTCTAGAGTGTGAGCTCCTTTTGGGGATCATGTAGTCTTACCAGTCCCTGGTGCTGCCATTAGAGTAAGTGATCAAGAAACACTTGATGAATGGAAATTAATAGAGGTTGAGTAAGATTTCAGCAAAATTCCAAAAGATTTAGTTGTCCTTCCCCCCCAAATTACAAACCTGAAACCAGTCAATGGTACAGCAATTGATGAGGGATGGGAACTGCCTCAAGTAATTTCGAAAGGCATCTCCAATGGGACTAAAGGCCACTACAACATGAAGATTATCCTTGCAGCGATTCACAAAGAAAGCAAACAGCGCTAAGGGACTGAATTCATCGTGTTTATTGCCAGCCTGAGCCACAGGATGAACACCCTAGGGAATACCAGAAAAAACCTCATAAATAAAAACAGGTATGCTGATAAGATTACTAGATATTGGAATATTAAGAATTTTTATTACTCCCCTTATAAATATCTTTAAATTTTTGCTTTTGTATCAAAATAATGGTTTTGTCATAGCTTGCACTTAGAAGACTACTTTCAATTCCGTAATTCTATAATTTAAAAACAAATATCTGACAAAAATTTAACTTATAAAAATACAAAAGTTCACCAAGATATATGTGTGGGACTATAATTCAACATTGTTTTTAGGAGGAAAAAATATAAACAACTAAAGTGTCCAGTTAAAAACATTATAGGGACTTCCCTGGTGGTCCACTGGTTAAGACTCCACGCTCCCAACTCAGAGGGCCTGGGTTCGATCCCTGGTCAGGGAACTAGAGCCTGATGCCACAACTGAGATCCTGTGTGCCGCAACTAAGACCCGGTACAGCCAAATAAATATTTTAAAAATAATAAAAAATAAAAACATTATTAAACATCCATATATTGTAATTTTATACAACTGTTAAAAATAATGAGATGCATCAACATGTGCTATGGCAAGATCAGCAAGATAAAATAAATGCAAGAACAAACTGTGCAACAGTATGTATAATATGATCCTTTTTGTTAAATTAAAAAATATATAGGTGCATATGTGTGAGCACATACACACTTTTTATGGAAGCAATCACAAAGAACTATTAATAGTGGTTACTTTGGGTGAGATGGACTTAAGGGAGAGTGAGAGAGAGGCCTTTATATTTTATCTTGGACATTCTTCTTGGTTTATATCATTTTTTTTTCCATTTTGGACGTTCTTATGCTGTTTGAATTATCTAATTTTATTCTTATAATATTTGTATTTTTTGAAATGTTAATAGAGTTGTTTGGTAATGAGATTATAGGTCACTTTTAATTTTCTTCCCTTGTATATCTCTATATGAGAAAGGCATCTTACATGTGGTTAGGAATAATGGCTCTAGAACCAGACTTCTTGAATTCAAATCCCCGCTTGCAGCTGATTACCTATGTGACCTGAAGGCAAGTTACTTAACCTCTCTGTACCTTAGTTTCCTCATCTGTAAAATGGGGAAAAGAGTACCTATATCAAAGGATTGTTGAGGAATCAAAAAGCCATTACATGTGAATACTTAAAATAGTTCTTTCCACACAGGTAAGTACCTTTCAGCTTTTTATATCCTACCTTTCTCCTTGTTCAAAGCAGAAAAGGTTTCATAGTCAATAAATTATCTTATAAATAGATTTAAAATTTTTTCAATAGCAAATTTAGGGAGTGGTCACAATGATCATACAATTTCCAATGTTATAACAATGAATTTATTTCTAAAAGAATTCTCTACTATAGATATATGATAGCTATATCTATGGGAAACGGTAAGTCAACTCTGTATATTCATTCTGACAGTAATTCTCAAATTACGACTATTATGATCAGTGTCAATCTATGAAATTATGTTCAGGTGGTCTACCTGCATTAACTCTGAGTTAACAGGGGGACATTCAGAGAGAGAAAGGTAATACATGGTTGTAACTGTAGAACAAGAGTTCATGAAAGGGCCAGGATGGTGATATAAATATAGGGGTTATTTACACAGAAATATTGGTTAATGCTTCTAGAGTAGAAGTAGGGAGTAATATCCACACGCACACGCACCCACACACACACACACACACACACACTTTGGGAGCACAACTGATTCTGGGGAGCAAGAAAAAGACTAGTTACTGAAGGAATAATTAGGGAGATAGGAAACAAACTGAATGAAATTTCATAGCAGTCCAGAGAAAGCAGAGTTTAAAAGAAGGAATGATGAATTATTTCAAAGATGAATCACAATTTTAAAAGGGAACTGAGAAAATATCACTAAATGTGGTAAATAAGTCACTGCTATACTGAGAAAAATACTGCAATAATTTAATTCTGCAAGGAGTGCAAATGGAACACTGGAAAAGGTAGTCAGGAAACAGAGGTTTCTAGAACTCAGAGGTTCTGAGTCTAGAACGCTGATGTTGACGTCAGAGAGATGTGCTGAGTCTATAAGAGGTGCCCTCTAGGCAGTACCAGGGCCAAGCTACACAGGTCAGTTATAGGAAGTGAGGTTTACAGTAAAATGTTTGCCAGATGGATGAAATAAGCAAAGTGGTCTTCAAAGTGGGATGCAGGGTATGTAAAGAAATTAATATAACTTCTTTTAATTACCTTTTATATTTTTAAAAATTAGTATAAAGCAAGCAAAAACAGGAATGCATTTTGGTACCCCTGAGTTCTGACCATGACTATTTCCTTGTGGAAAAACTGATACGGTGTTCCTAGGGTGGAATATGAAGGAAAGAAGTTCTTAAGGCTACTGTTGGGTCATACCATAAAAGAGTGAAGCAATGGAAAAGTTTTGTAGCAAAGTGATGAGAAGAAAAGGTAAACAATAGCTACAGTGAGCAGAAAAGCCTTGCAAAGCTTAGAAAATCCCACTCCCCAAGGTGTCCTATTCCTTGGGTAGGAGTGTGGGGGATGAATTTATCCTATAAATTAGGAGAATTACGATTCTTTAGCAGCCTTAGCCACGCCAGGCCATGAACTGGTAATGTATCAGATTTACTGAGGGCTTTCTAAGCGCCTGACATTCCATAAGTGCCTTACATTCCATAAGTGCCTTATTTCACTTGATCCTCAGAACTCACAACAACGCTGTGTAGGAGGAACTGTTTTGTGTATATAACAGTTTCATTCCATAGACAAACAAAGCAGGGTGCTTGAACAACCAGGGTGAAACCATTTTACTCCACATGCTATCACTAGAGGCTGGAATGAAGCATCCTGGTGTGAGTGATAAAATCTGTGGGTAAAAGTAGTTACGGTACATGAAAGGGGAAATTACTAGGTGAACTCTTCTATGGGAAGATCTTAGAAATGGGGGTCAAAGGTCAGGACATCTGAAGTAGTGGGTGCTTCAAAAATGTATTTTTTTGTCAATTAAATCACAAAGCATGACTCTCAGATACATCAGAATTAATACAAGTAGTTTTGTTAAAATTTGAAAATTTTACTAACCAGTGGTAAACCATAAAAGCTAATCAAGTAGTGTTTTAAAGCTATATTTTCTCATATCACTGTAACCCTAAGATATGATTTTAAATCTCTAATCACTCAGAAAACATGCTAAATAAGATCAAATGGATGAAACACACTGTCATCATTATGGAAAAAATGAATTAAAACTCTGTCTAACTATCGAAGCTGTTTAAAATTCACCAAAAAAGTATTAAAATAATATACATTAATTTTTCAATCACCAAAATCCTCTGCACAAGATATATTTATCCTGAAGAGCAGAAAAGCTTCAAGACATGTTAGGAGCAGCACTCCCTAAAAAGCACTTACCTCCATCACTTCTTGTTTTTCATCTGCTGCAAAAATATTAGGTACTTCTCCAGTATTGAGCACACTGTCGATATCCTCTAGAAAAGCTTCCTCTTTAATCTGAGTGTCCGTGATTAGAAAGACTGTCTTCTGGCCCCTCATGCCCACATTCCTTAATAGAACCTTAAAATAAAAATGTACTTATAACCAGAATCTGGTGGAAATCTGTTGGTTTTGCTTTCCTTTCTTTTGATAACATCTCAAATTTAGAGTAGTACCTCTTCCATTTTGGTGGGGCTCTCAATCTGGGCCTCCATTTCTCCCACCCTTTTGGTGGGAGACTCCAACTGGCCAGTTTGCCCACCCCTTAGACATACTCATTGATTCAGAGTCTTACTTCAGGGACTGAGATGGATTTGAAAACAGAAAGAATCTCTGTCCATCTAAGATCGAAGATATAAAGACCAGTTCTCTACACTAACTTTTCGGATGTAGAATTTTAGTATGTCAGGGTCAGAGAAAGTTTAAAAAGTCCAGTAATGTCTCTCTTATTTTTTTCCACTTTAGGTCATCTCTCTTCTGGGGCCTGCAGAGCCCTAGGCACATGAGGATGAAGCCCCAAGTATGCACTCCACTATTCTATTTGTTACTGGAACAGCAACACAGCTCCAAAGAAACTATTAAGATTTGACAACATTAATGACATCATCATCCTCATTGAGGTTCATATTTAAGTCTACTGGAAAACATACATTTACCTGAAATAAGGCCTCTCTGAACTAGAATAAAGGTAAAATCAGCAGCAGCCATGGTAACAGCAGTGGATAAGACTTAAGTCATAAATCCTGCTCTGCTGTGCATACCTTCTCTCAACTTCAGTTTCCTCATCAGTAAAACACAGAGACAACCATACCTGCTGCATTGAACTGTCATACCTATAGAGTGACAGCATGTATATAAAGAACTTAAAACAGTGCTCAGCACACACAGTAACTGCTCTAGGGATAATATTATTATCATCATCACCAGTGTATTTAGCACACAGCTATACAGGTTGGCTCTCTCTTTACAGATAAAATAATGCATTGTAACACATATATGTAGAATCTAAAAAAAAAAATGGTTCTGAAGAACCTAGGGGCAGGACAGGAATAAAGACGCAGATGTAGAGAATGGACTTGAGGACACAGGGTGGGGGAAGGGTAAGCTGGGACGAAGTGAGAGAGTGGCATGGACATATATACACTACCAAATGTAAAATAGACAGCTAGTGGGAAGCAGCCACATAGCACAGGGAGATCAGCTCAGTGTTTTGCGATGACCTAGAGGGGTGGGATAAGGAGGGTGGAAGGGAGATGCAAGAAGGAGGGGATATGGGGATATATGTATATGTATAGCTGATTCACTTTGTTATACAGCAGAAACTAACACACCACTGTAAAGCAATTATACTCCAATAAAGATGTTAAAAAAATAATGCACTGATATTATTTTAGACACTAGATTTGCTCACAATTTTACCTTCAGGTCCTCTCTCCATTCATTCATACCATAGCTCTTAGAAATTTCTGGTTGGAAAATTTGCATTTTTGCCATGGATGTAGCCAGACGAGTTAAAGATTGACGACCACTTCCTCCAAGTCCAACAAGCAAAGCATTTCCACCAGACTGCTTTAGAATTCGACATATTCGTGATAAATGTTCCAATACATACCTATGAAATATTGATATTATTATACTTGAAAATATGAATATAAATGTATATTTACACATAAGTATCATTTTGCTTTCCTAGAAAAATGGACCTTGCTGCCCCATATATTACTATCCCAATTTTAAAGAGGTAATCATCAAAAAGCATGATTTTTCAAAGGCAGTTGCAATTGGATCATTTGATGTAAAGGAAAACTATTTGAGGTACAAATTCAGGAAAGGTACTATACAAATTATAAAAATAAAATGTAATGGTAATCATTTACACTGGGAGTATATTATTGCTTTTATTAAAAACATTTCTTTGGGAATTCCCTGGTGGTCCAGCGTTTAGGACTCTGGGCTTTCACAAGGGCCCAGGTTCAATCCCTGGTTGGGGAACTAAGATCCCACAAGCCACACAGTTTGGCTAATAACAAAACAAAACAAAAAACCCCCAAAATTTATTCAATCTTTTAATACTGGGATTTCTATGTGAGAAATAGAAAATCAGTTATATACAAAATAGTAAATTCAGGAAACGTAGCCTCACTAGTAATTAGGGGAATTAAAACTAAAGTCACAAAGTAGGCATAGAGGGAACTTACCTCAACATAATAAAGGCCATATATGACAAACCCACAGCCAACATCGTTCTCAATGATGAAAAACTGAAACCATTTCCACTAAGATCAGGAACAAGACAAGGTTGCCCACTCTCACCACTATTACTCAACATAGTTTTGGAAGTTTTAGCCACAGCAATCAGAGAAAAAGAGAAATAAAAGGAATCCAAATTGGAAAAGAAGAAGTAAAGCTGTCACTATTTGCAGATGACATGATACTATACATAGAGAATCCAAAAGATGCTACCAGAAAACTACTAGAGCTAATCAATGTATTTGGTAAAGTAGCAGGATACAAAATTAATGCACAGAAATCTCTTGCATTCCTATACACTAATGATGAAAAATCTGAAAGTGAAATCAAGAAAACACTCCCATTTACCATTGCAACAAAAAGAATAAAATATCTAGGAATAAACCTACATAAGGAGACAAAAGACCTGTATGCAGAAAATTATAAGACACTGATGAAAGAAATTAAAGATGATACAAATAGATGGAGAGATATACCATGTTCTTGGATTGGAAGAATTAACATTGTGAAAATGACTATACTACCCAAAGCAATCTACAGATTCCATGCAATCCCTATCAAACTACCACTGACATTTTTCACAGAACTAGAACAAAAAATTTCACAATTTGCATGGAAACACAAAAGATCTGGAATAGCCAAAGCAATCTTGAGACAGAAAAATGGAGCTGGAGGAAACAGGCTCCTGGACTTCAGACTATACTACAAAGCTACAGTAATCAAGACAGTATGGTACTGGCACAAAAACAGAAATATAGATCAATGGAACAGGATAGAAAGCCCAGAGATAAACCCATGCATGTATGGTCACCTTATCTTTGATAAAGGAGGCAAAAATATACAGTGGAGAAAAGACAGTCTCTTCAATAAATGGTGCTGGGAAAACTGGACAGCTACATGTAAAAGAATGAGATTAGATCACTCCCTAACACCATACACAAAAATAAGCTCAAAATGGATTAAAGACCTAAATGTAAGGCCAGAAACTATCAAACTCTTAGAGGAAAACATAGGCAGAACACTCTATGACATAAATCACAGCAAGATTATTTTTGACCCACCTCCTAGAGAAATGGAAATAAAAACAAAAATAAAAAAATGGGACCTAATGAAACTTCAAAGCTTTTGCACAGCAAAGGAAAACATGAACAAGACGAACCCTCAGAATGGGAGAAAATATTTGCAAATGAAGCAACTGACAAAGGATTAATCTCCAAAATTTACAAGCAGCACATGCAGCTCAATATCAAAAAAACAAACAACCCAATCCAAAAATGGGCAGAAGACCTAAATAGACATTTCTCCAAAGAAGATATACAGATTGCCAACAAACACATGAAAGAATGCTCAACATCATTAATCATTAGAGAAATGCAAATCAAAACTGCAAGGAGATATCATCTCACACTGGTCAGAATGGTCATCATCAAAAAATCTACAAACAGGGCTTCCCTGGTGGCGCAGTGGTTGAGAGTCCGCCTGCCGATGCAGGGGACGCGGGTTCGTGCCCCGGTCTGGGAGGATCCCACATGCCGCGGAGCGGCTGGGCCCGTGGGCCATGGCCGCTGGGCCTGCGCGTCCGGAGCCTGTGCTCCACAACGGGAGAGGCCACAGCAGTGAGAGGCCCGCGTACCGCAAAAAAAAAAAAAAAAAAAAAAAAAAAATCTACAAACAATAAATGCTGGAGAGGGCGTTGAGAAAAGGGAACCCTCTTGCACTGTTGGTGGGAATGTAAATTGATACAGCTACTATGGAGAACAGTACGGAGGTTCCTTAAAAAACTCAAAATAGAACTACCATACAACCCAGCAATCCCACTACTGGGCATATACCCTGAGAAAACCATAATTCAAGAAGTGTCATGTACTACAACATTCATTGCAGCTCTATTTACGATAGCCAGGATATAGAAGCAACCTAAGTGTCCATCAACAGATGAATGGATAAAGAATATGTGGCACATATATACAATGGAATATTACTCAGCCATAAAAAGAAATGAAATTGAGTTATTTGTAGTGAGGTGGATGAACCCAGAGTCTGTCATACAGAGTGAAGTAAGTCAGAAAGAGAAAAACAAATACCGTATGCTAACACATATACATGGAATCTAAAAAACAAACAAAAAAATGGTCATGAAGAACCTAGCGGCAAGACAGGAATAAAGACGCAGACCTACTAGAGAACGGACTTGAGGATATGGGGAGGGGGAAGGGTAAGATGGGACAAAGTGAGAGAGTGGCATGGACATATATACACTATCAAATGTAAAATAGATAGCTAGTGGGAAGCAGCTGCATAGCACAGGGAGATCAGCTCGGTGCTTTGTGACCACCTAGAGGGGTGGGATAGGGAGGGTGGGAGGGAGGGAGACGCAAGAGGGAAGAGATACAGGGATATAAACTGATCCACTTTGTTATAAAGCAGAAACTAACATACCATTGTAAAGCAGTTATACTCCAATAAAGATGTTAAAAAAAAAACAAAAAAAAAACTAAAGTCACAGTCAGATACCATTCCACTCTCCTTCGACTGACAAAACTTACCAAGTCTGGCTATCCTAAGTGTTGTGAAGGGTGAGAAACAATGGAAGCTCTTAAAAACAATAATTATTTTTGAAGATACTTTGGCAAAACTTAGTAAAGTAGAAGATGCTTACATACCATGACACAATAATTCCATTTCTAAGAATATAGCCTAGAGAAGTTCTTACACATGTAACTAAGGAGACATGAATGTTCAAACCATTTTTTTAATTACATAAACTAGAAATTACCTAGAAGTCTATCTCAGAAGAATGACTACATTCTGTTAAAATTATACAATGCAGTGCAATACAGTAGTAATAATTCATCTTCTGTGAATTTCACAAACAATCTAGAATAAACCAACTTGCAGAGGAATGTGCACAGTATGCGACATGCAAAATAAGATTGCATATATGTTTAGGAACACACACAAAGAAACACATGAGTTTCTTTTTATCCCCGTAAGGTACAATAGGGATGCAGTGAGGGAGGGCTGGCTACACAAGGGACTTCAAATAAATTGCTAGTATTTTATGCCCTTTTTTTTTAAATCAAAGTATATTTGATTTACAATATTGTGTTTAGTATTTTATGTCTCAAGCTGGGTGATGGGTACAAGGTTGTTCATCATAGTTTTATCTTTTTGTACATTTTAAATATTTCACAATAAAATTTTATAAACAGTAATTTTAATCATCAATACCAAATATAGGTACCTAAAAATGACAAGATTCATTCTTGTTTTGTGAGTTTGATTATACTCATCTAAGCATTGCTCCACGATGTCACTAAAATCATGAATATTTGGAATTTCAATATAAACTCTGTCATCTCCTTCAAAGTCAGGATTCATATAGTCACCAAACATGAGATTTCTTAAGTCCTCTTCAGTTACCTATAAAATGGAAATCAACAAATTATATTAAAATTTTTTCTAAAATAATTTGAAAACAAAAATTTTTCTGAAATAAATTTAAGAAAGTTTAAAATTTTTTTCTAAAATAAATTTAAGAAAATGTTACACAAAATTTTGTTTTATCTATGTTATGGGATGATTATCAATTAGATAATTCTTTTAAATATTAGGATAGTAAATAATATACTTGTAAAATTAACACCTGAAATTATATTATATCCTTAGGAAGTAAAAAGAAAACAGTTTTTTCTATCATATAAGCTTTTTGCCCCCAGGGGCAGGAAAAGTCATTCTGAGCAACTCCCATTTTTGTGAGTCATTACTAAGGGATGGTCACCATATTAAGCGCCTTATATCTATTATATCATTCAATCCCTATCATATAACTTCTATGTTATACACATAATTCCTCTGAAAGCAAATCTTCTCAATATAAATACCTATCTATGAGGAAAGTTAAAAGAATATGATCATTAAGAAATAATAGTTTGTTATAAAGCAGAAACTAACACACCATTGTAAAGCAATTATACTCCAATAAAGATGTTAAAAAAAAAAAGAAGTAATAGTATTCTTTCAAAGATAAGTTGATTGTAATAATTCATGCTATTGGATTGTTTTAACTTAATATATTTTTAATCACTAAATATACTCACTGGTGCATTCCCTTTCCTCAAATGTGAAAAGATACTATCAAATGATTCTCTAAAATGGTCTCTTATAACATTTTTGGTTAAAGTGAACAGCCAGCATCGGTCATTATCATTAATGAGACGATCATAAAACACTCGGAGAACCTCATGCACAAACAGACGGATCATAGTGTGCTTGTTCTGCACGGCATCTCTTTCAATGAGCAAGCAGCCCCGGATGACACGTGAAAAATCCCGCAAGTTGAAAGTGTAATGAGATTTTGTGGGAGTGGGCAAAAGATTTTCCATGGATTGTTTATATATCTGAATATGAAAAAAGCAACAAAGCAAAAATAAAATGCTTATAATCAGCAAAGTCAATAATACAAAGCCAACAACAATGTAATATACTGTAAAAGACAGTATATTATATAAAATATTTTATTTATCCTATCAGATCATATTGACTTGGAAAATTGTATAGTACTGAGTCTAATATAGCATATATCTATTTCTTTTGGTTTATAGCACTCAACCAGGCATTACAAAGTTGAGGGAACTTATTATTATCTGATTCCATCCAAGCTCAAGAAGTGACAATGCTTTTATTTCCCAGTAATTATGGTTGTTCCATTTAAAGGCGAATGACCTGGGATTAAATAGTTAACAAAAACTTTAGTAGAAAGTGAAATCAGATAACTCATTCTGAAGCGTTCGAAATGAAGAGGATGATGAAACAATTTTCTTTGACCACCACTGACTTCAAAACAAATCAACGTGTTCTCTCCCTTCCCTTCTCTCTCTTGTTTTCTCTCTCCCCTCTCCTCCTCCTATCTTAATTGGCTATAATATCAAAATGAAGTATATTTTTACTACATGCTGAATTCACCAAATGAAGTTTAACATCCTCTTTAAGAAAGGTAAATTAAACCTTTTATAATATAGCCTGAAAAAAAATCCAAATGAAATTATTTTTTATTTATATATGTTCTCTAATTCATCTCCCCTAATCTCCACACATGGTAGGTCTACAATACATCAAAGACAGAAAAAAAAGAGGATCCTTTCTGTATCCTCTTTTGCCTAACCAACTCCCCTCTCTTTCTAGGAGATGCCTGAAATATAACTACCATATTTTATAAATAGAAGAACTTTTCTGTATAAGTACAGAAATTATAGTAATGTACTATCTCTTTGCTCATAGTTTCTCTATTTTAACAACCCAATTTTCCACCAGAACAGGGGCAGAAGAACTTTAGAAAGATACAGTGCTCTTGGAAACTGATGGAATGATTCTAGGGAGCTTTTTGCTTCTGGTTGCAGTGATGCCAAAGTGAACCCCACTGTATCAAGGATCCAGAAAGCTTAGTTCAATGAGATTATCACTAAATTACCTTAGATACATTTTTTTCCCTTTTACCATCACCGATGAGGCTGGCTCTGGCCTCTGAGCAGAAGCAGGTAACACACCCTGAATAAGTTAAGGGCTGCTCTTTGGCCATATGGGCAATCTTGTTTTCTAGTCCCACCCTTGTATTCTCTTTTTTTTTTTTTTTCACTGCTACTCCTAAGTTATGTGGTCTGGCAAAAATAATGTATTCATAAGCTTCTTAAGTTTCTTTTTTTTTTTTTTTTTGACGCAACATGAAGAATGGGAACGAAGAGAGAGAAGGGAAAATTAGTAAATACTAGAGTAGGGACCCAACAATTAGGGAAACACCCACAGTATGGCAGATATTGGTTCTGGATGATTTCCTTATAATAACCTTGTGAAATAGGTATTATCTCCCATTTTAGTGATTAAAAAGTAAGTTTCTGGAAGGTCAAGTTACTTGCTCAAGTCCAGATAGCTAGGAAATAGCAGTCAAGACTCAAACGCAGTTAGATTCCCCAATTTCAAAGCCTATGATCTTCCTGTTCTCAAGCCTTCCTAACAGCTTCTCTGACACTGAAGACTAAAGTGGCTAAGGGAAAAAAGAAGTTAAAAAAAACAAAAAGGAAGGATCAAATAAGGATATATGTAGTACTAAAACACTCTATTGCATTCTTTGCTCACCTCCATAGTCCCATTGACAATTTGGTTCCCAACTAAAAAGTACTCTGGAGGAAATTCTCGAGTCCTAAGGTAGAATGCTACAATTGATGAGAAGATTCGGACCATGGTTTCATCACTAAAAGTATTAATAGTGCAGATGTTGAAATGTCTAATAAAACGGGGAGTGACTGGATTTCTTCCACCACCTGGAGGGCCCATGGCAGCAATCAGTTCTATGTCAACCAACGTGATTTTACTTGTGTCCTTAAGGTCATACCTTGAAAGCACATAAAAATTCCAAAACGATCAGTTATAAAGCCAACAAGATGGATTGAAAAGTAGATCTCCTTAGAAAATTAATCTGATTTTAGCTTCTTTAAATGGAGGAAGATTAGATAATGCTTGGAGTAAGAGAGAAGTTTTTTTTTAAGGATTTCTATAATTTTTATTTCTTTTTTTTTAAATTGAGGTATAACTGACATAACATTATATTAGTGTCCGTGTACACCGTAATGATTTGATATTTGTCCAAATTGTAAAATGATCACCACAATAAGTCCAGTTAACATTTGTCACCATACATAGTTACAAAATTTTTTTTCTTGTGATAACTTTTAAGATTCACCCTCCTAGCTACTTTCAAATATGCGATACAGTATTATTAACTATAGTCACCATGATGTACATTACAGCCCCTGACTTACTCATTTTATAACTGGTAATTTGTATCTTTTGACCCTCTTCACCTATTTTGCTCCCCCTATCCCCCACCTCAGGCAACCACCAATCTGCAGAGAAAACTTGTTTTAAAGCAGCACTCTATTTCTCCTTTCAGTGACACTGATTCTGTTGCCCAGATTCTGAGTATCTAGAAGGTCCCCTTCCTCTTGCTCTTGCCTTTCTTTTTTTCAGTTCTTTCCAATTTGACTCTCCTTTGCCTCTTCACACTCCAAATCCAGAAGTATGGATGAGAGATCAATCTTTTTTGTGAATGGTTACAGGTAAATGACAATATGTCCCACTTTGCCTAGGAAAATTGTTGTTTGTGCCTGTCCTGTAGTAACTATTAACACTCCCCTTTTTCTCTCAGAAATGTCCTGGTTTGAACAATAAACTATACACTTATTCTACTTACAGCTAAGTCCTGATTTCTTTTTCTCATCTCAAATCTTATCTTTGGAGCACAAAAGAATGTATAAATAGAACCTATACACAATTTTGTTATATAAAAAGAGACCCATTAGGGAATAACAAAGCTTCAAAGAAGTTTTAATCAGAAGGGGTATACAAATGACTCAGTTTAGCTGGAACCACTCAAAGTGAAAAGCTGCTTATTTCCAACAGGTCATAAAGTCCTTTAATATTGAAGTTCTTGCAAAAAAGGGGGGTGGTTATGGAAGAAATCTATATAGCCAGTTCTTAGTCTAAAAGTACCATAGAAAGTATGAAAATATGACTTGATTTTTGGCAACAACTCTAGTAACTGTCAATAAGGAACTGGTTAAGTAAATTATAGCAAGATCCACAAAACTAAACAGTACTAAAAGGGAACAAAATGAATGAGACAGACAAATAATATCGATAAATATTTAAGTGCAAATAAGTTGCAAAAACATTATATGTAATATGGGTCTTTTTTTAATAAAAATATATTTATATAGAAAAAAACCTTGGAAGAATAGGGAATAAACTATTAACAGTGGTTATCTCCTGGAGGCAGGATTCCAAGGGCATGCAATAACAACAACAAAAATATAATCCCAAAATATGACTTAGCTTCACAGTTAGGTTACCCTTGCCTTGACATAAAAATCATGGCATATTAGGGATTAGGAAAGTATTTTAACAGGAGGAAATGAAGAATTATTAATCCGAACTAAAAGATACAATGTCTTATTTGTTGGAAACTAACCATGTCATCATAAAATAGGGTGGGAGGAATGGAAGAGTTATCTACGAAATTGCTGTCAAAACCAAGCCATCCCAAGGATACAGTAGTCCTAAATAGTTATAGATAATATAAAGAATTTTAAAATGGTAGAAACATAGGGTGCTGATTACGGTTACTTAGGTTGGAGACTACCCACAAATTCTCAGTGCTGGTTGATGGTAAAAGATGTAATTTGTAAATTATATTTAATAATTGAAAGTAGTAGATAAAAAGGACAAAAATTAATACTGGATTATTCTTCCATGGTATAAAAAGGTATAGAAAAGTCTTCTAAAATTTTCTTTATAGGAAAATCTGAGCAACCATTTTCTTCCATAAGTAATTTGAGAAAATGTATTATTTTGATGTGAGAAATTAAAATAGAAAAAGAGAAAAAGAAATAACTTCAGCATGGCTACTTAAGACTTTAATTAAATAGTTACCAATTCCCACAGTCAAAAAACTGTCGTAATAATTCAATAGGAGGTTGAGCTCCATATTTCTCCAATGCAGGCATATTCATGTCATCTATAAAAATTATGCACTTCTTTCCCATAGGTGGTCCAAAAACTCCTTTGCGTCTTTTATCCAGCCTAGCCATGATAATGTTCTAAAATATAAAAAAGAAATAGTAGTATATTTAAAGCCATACTTAACACCAGAAAAAAAAAAAGAAATTTAACAGTCTAATTATGTAAGGAAATAATGCCAAGCAACACTATGTGCATGTTTATTCATTTATATTTATTCATTTTAGGGTTATACCAAACTTCATATTCAACATCATTCAAAGAGCATATATTGAAATCCTTCTATGTGCTCAGAATTGTTACATGTTTATATGTAACCAATTGTTACACCTATTTATATATTTATATTGTATACACACATATGCACACACACACACAAAATATTTTCTATATTGGATACCCCAACATATCTATTAACTTTAACTTAATATCTAAAAGCACTAATCTAAATCTGTAGTATTTTGAAATTAGGGAATTCTACTGGCTTAAAACAACGAAAATGAGCGCCATAGATCAGGAGAGAATGGACAGATATAAATTTAGGAATGGATGATAAAAATGGTGATTAGAAAAGATCTCATGCAGTACTTTCATCTTGGTACCTCTGGGGGTAAAGGGTGGGATGCACAGTTTCCTGTCACAGAAGGTCATACAATAAACAGTATATGGTTTGAAAGATCCTTCACTGACAGAACTTCAGTAGGCAGCAAATACCCCTAGGGGACCATCTAGGAGAGTCTCGAAAGAACAAGTTTTCTCTCTCTCTCTCTCTCTCTCCCCTTGTCTCCTTCTCTCTCTCCTTCCCTCTCTCTCTTCCACCCTCCCTCCCTTCTCCTTTACTTCTCCAGTTAAGAAATCAATTGTTGCTTCTTGGGCTTGAAAAAAATGATGACAAAGCTCAACAATTCAGTATTAATGCAAAAATGTTCTCTTGAACTTTTGTCCTTAAAACTTACTTGTAATGCCAAAAAGAAAATTTGAAGTTTTATTTAAATTCATAGAGGATTTACACAGCTGCTCATTTAAAATACAGTTTTAAATGCTAATCAAAAAGGCAAAAAAATTAATAACTATAGACCCATGTTTCTGGCTTTTAACTAACCTGAACCTGATTGGCACTGGTCCGTGCGGAGAAATTAACATAAAAAGGAAAGTACAGGTCCTTTTCCAAGTGATTCATCAGCTTATTCTTCACATACACTGATTTTCCTGTACCCGTTGGACCCACAAAAAGTAGCGGCCTTAATGAAACAGTGAACATATCATTCAAAAGGAGAAAAAGTCAGAATACATTTCAATTAGAGGAGGCTGGATTTAGTTGAAAACCTAAATAGTAATCAAATCAACTTCATCCAAAAACTCACATTTCGATTTATCATTGTAATTTCATAAAAGACCGGTGAAAGTAACAATTGGCACCGTTTTGCTTACTTACTGAAATTTAAATAGTAACAAACTATTATTTGAACAAATGTAACATTGCTATATGTAAAAACACTCATAAAACGAGTAGTAACATGCTTAACTTTTCAGAAAAAAAAAAAAAAGCCGAAGTTTGTCTCCTCAGAAAAGTGATGTATTTGTACTTTTTAGTTAGAGATACAGGCAAGAGGGTGCTGTGTGGAATAGACTAATAGGATGATGACAATAAGAGAGGTTGAAAGTGTTTCGCAGTTATCTCAACAGCACAAAGTTTTTGTGAGAAACTAAATAACAATGAATTCTAAAGGTAACGGTTATATATGCCCATTAATAGCATTTTTGAATCAAGTCAGTGTTACTAACTGAAAATACTTGTCTAAAAGCAAACTCTAAGGAATTCCCTATTCCAAGGGCTTCAAAAGCAGGGTTTCTCATTTTTGAGTGGTCTGAACTAATTTTAAAGGGAAAAAAAAAAATCCTAAGAGTTTATGTTCACAGAACCCTGGAGAATCCCAGTTTGAGACATACTGAATTAAAAATTAAATACTGTCACTTTAATTGACAACTTGGCATCACATGCTACATAAAGACAAACACAAAGGCTGGCACTAAAACTGAGCAGCAGTAATCAGGTATAAAGAGTCATCTATATGACCCAAATAATGATAATATTAATTTTTAAAATTATCATTGAAGTAGAAACATAAAATTAATACTATAAACAAAAAAAGATCATTTAGAACTACAGTGATGCCTGAGAATTCATCTACGCTTTCCAGTCTGAGTAACACGTTATGGAAAACTATTTATTAAAATAATTTTACTAAATAAACACTGTTCTTAACTTGAGGTCCATGGATCAAACTGAAGAAATTCTTAGACAATATTGAGAGTTTGTGAACTTAGATGACATAGAGTTTATACCTTTACTTTCACTACCCTTAACTAAAATGGAGCAATTTATAATATAGTACCTGTGTACTTTATTATCAATAATAATATTGTTAATATTTGTCATCAATAGAAATCACAGATATTATACTAAATATTACAATTGTTAGAGATATCTCAAAAATATCACTTATGCCCATTGCTTCTTCAAAATTATGATCATCATCAGACTCACTGCTGGATCTTATTATTTAATGTGTTAATAAAAAGCACATTATTA
The DNA here is from genome assembly GCF_011762595.2 of Tursiops truncatus. Classification (NCBI taxonomy): domain Eukaryota; kingdom Metazoa; phylum Chordata; class Mammalia; order Artiodactyla; family Delphinidae; genus Tursiops; species Tursiops truncatus. The sequence continues at coordinate 71,145,794 of NC_047043.1, forward strand.
CTACTATAGCTCAAATTTGTTCAATATTTTAATAAATATATTTTAATATGTGGTTTGCTTTATAATCCTATGTTTGTACTTATTCATTCAAAAGCATTATTCTGACAAATGGTTCATGGAACAAGAGAATTCCTGTACCAGGAATTCCCCAGCATTGACAAGTACTCTCCTTGCTTAATGAAGTTTTTAATATTAGCCTCTAAATGCAAAAATGCAACTATGGGTACAAAATAGGGATAAAATAATGTTCCCTCATAAGCTATTTTTCTTTTTTTTTTAATAAACAGGATAAAACTGTCACAAAATTCACGCAGAAACAGGTTCTTCATCAAAAACAATAAACCATGACATTCATGCATATAATGTAAGCTTGTCCAGTTTAAATAATATTTTTTTAATAATTTTATTTATTTATTTTTTTACTTTTGGCTGCATTGGGTCTTCATTGCTGTGTGCAGGCTTTCTCTAGGTGTGGCGAGCGGGGGCTACTCTTCGTTGTGGTGCGTGGGCTTCTCATTGCCATGGCTTCTCCTGTTGTGGAGCACGGGCTCTAGGTGCGTGGGCTTCAGTACTTGTGGCCCACAGGCTCAGTAGTTGTGGCTGACAGGCTCTAGAGCGCAGGCTCAGTAATTGGGGCACATGGGCTTAGTTGCTCCGTGGCATATGGGATCTTCCCAGACCAGGGCTTGAACCCATGTCCCCTGCATTGGCAGGCGGATTCTTAACCACTGCACCACCAGGGAAGCCCCAGTTTAAATAATATTAATGATAAATTATGGCTAGTGTTTCAAAGAAAAATAACTATAAAAGTGTTATTAAGAAAATTGGTATGGATATGTCTATGGTACGTGCTAGGCTTTTCATCTTTTTTGATGTGCTCTTCTTATTTAAGTCTGAGTCTTTTATGTTCATCTTAAGTTATGAAGAACTAGCATAGGACAGATCTCAAAAATGCCAAACGGGAAAATGTGGATCATGGTTAGTCTTATCCCTCAGGAGTACAATGAACCTGTGAGTAGAATGCATACCTTTTTAACAGTAACACTGTAACTGACTTTTAATCTGCTATTACAAATAAAAGAAATAAAAGATGGCTTATGAGGCAACAAAGTATGATGGTAAAGACTTTGAAGTGGGCAATAGGAAACCTGGATTTCAGGTTTACCACTAGTAACAGATGTCACTATGGAAATGTCAATTAGTCCCTCAGGGTCCTAGTTATCTGAAAATGGATGACCTCAAAGTTCACTTCAAAAATCCTATGATCCTGGGCTTCCCTGGTGGCACAGTGATTAAGAATCTGCCTGCCAATTCAGGGGACACGGGTTCGAGCCCTGGTCTGGGAAGATCCCACTTGCCATGGAGCAACTAAGCCCGTGCACCACAACTACTGAGCCTGCTCTCTAGACACCGCAAGCCACAACGACTGAGCCTGCGTGCCACAACTACTGAAGCCCGTGCACCTAGAGCCCGTGCTCCGCAACAAGAGAAGCCACTGCAATGAGAAGCCCGCACATCACAACAAAGAGTAGCCCCCACTCGCCGCAACTAGAGAAAGCCCGTGTGCAGCAACAAAGACCCTACACAGCCAAAAATAAATAAAAATAAAAAAATTATTTTTAAAATCCTATGATCCTATTAGAAAGGTACTATAATATTTAAAATGCATGTTTATAATAGAGTTTCTTACTTTGCATAGGTAATACTCAAATCCATTAGAAATGTATATCTAATTGTATCCATTGTAGGGACTATGATATCTTGAATCTTGACACATTTATCTCCTAAATTAGTACTTTTAATTAATTCATTCCAGTGGATCCAGCGACCTCGGTTTTTCAACTATAAGAGAACATAAATTTTAAAGTATTATAACCATGCACTTGCTATCTAAAAGGCTCTTTTTAGCACAGTTATCATATTTGCTTTTAAAAACTTTACAGCCTTTTCCTCCTTTTTATTGTGAAATACAGTGGCTTCTCTTGTTGTGGAGCATGGGCTCTAGGCACGCGGGCTTCAATAGTTGCGGTGCATGGGCTCAGTAGTTGTGGCTCGCACGCTCAGTAGTTGTGGCTTGCGGGCTCTAGAGTGCAGGCACAGTAGTTGTGGCACATGGGCTTAGTTGCTCCGCGGCCTGTGGGATCTTCCCAGACCAGGGATCTAACTCGTGTCCCTTACATTGGCAGGTGCATTCTTAACCACTGTGCCACCAGGGAAGTCCCTGTCCTCTTAACACTCTAATCTTTCCAGGCTGCCTTCAAGATGTCCTTGTGCATATATCAAGAATTTATCTGAGAGCCACTCTGATGTGGCTGAAGTTACAATTGACAGGACTTTGGCTTAACGTTTTCATATTTTAAAGTAAATGGGTAATAATCTAACTAGAAATAAAATATCAAATAAACTCATATTTGTTTCTCTAAAATTATTCTCTTTGGCATATTGATCCAGGCTGATATTCAGCCAGGACATATTGGAATGGCTGGACTGATTGTTACATTATTGAAGTTCTTCTGAACCAGGGGCTAAATAGCTGCTGTCTTGATACCCTAAGTGATCCTGATTAGGGAATCCACCCTCCCCCACACAGATATCTTCCTCTCCAAGTTGTCCTGCCCTTCCCTGGAGATCCTAAAGCCTCTCACCATCAATCAACAAAAGAGTTAGCACCTGGCAAAGAGGGCGGTCTCTTGGACTCCAGTCCTATGGCTGGCATCTAAGAATCTTTAAATATTTTCTGGCAAGTTGTATATGTATATGGTTTGTGTCTGGGTGACGGTAATTTTGCAAGTTTGGGTGAGTGTTTCTTCAGTAATTCATATTCTTAATTTCTTAGGTTTTAGCTTTTATTTTTATCAAAGTTATTTATGCACTATTTTAGAGTCAAAAGTTTACACAGTTAAGGAAAAACAGCAGTTTCCTACTCTTTTCTCCTAACAGCAACTACCTTTGCCTCTTTAAGCTGGATATTTTGATATTTACCTTCAATTCTTAAAGAATATGCTTGTGTTATCACTTCTTGATTTTTTAGTTTTAGAGGTTATTCTATTCACTTCCCACTGTGACTAATGAGGATGAAACTCTCTTTCTGGTCATATTCTTAAAATTCTGTGTTAACATGGTTTTAGGGAAAGATTTCTGCACTGGCAATCAGGAGAGCTGGGTACAAGTCCTGGCTGTGCTAGTCAGTTGTGTTTCTAGGTTTAGGTAAAATTGTAATAAGTCTCTATCCAGATCTTATGGCTCTGTGAAGTAAAATTTTCATGAATCATATAATTATGCAAATGCTTACTGTTTAAAAGAATCTTCTTGTGAATTCTTTTTTAAATTGGAGAAAATAGATTTAATTTAAATCTGAAATTATAAAATATTCTCAAAATAAGTTTATCTATACTGTCCACAAGTTATAGGAGGAGAAACTGAAGAGAAGGGACTAAAATGCTAACCACAGGAGTCAAAGTAACTCTAGGATGGGAACCCACTTTTGACTGCTGATCTAAGACTTTGTGTTTTACAGCTTATCATAACAAGCATTTTATATCATACCTCATACATGTAGTCATAGACTAGGCCTTTTTCATCAAAGTGGCATTCCCATTTACCCACAGAGTCAGGTATTGGGTTGCTTTCATCTTTTCCCAATATGACTAATCGTATGTAATTGTCAAAAGCAATGCGACCATCTGTATCACAACTTCCTCCAATGGACCAAATCAAAGAAAATATAAAGCAAGCCTGTTGGTTAAAAAGAAAAACTAATTTAAACTATTTAAAAGGAAATTTTAACAGATTAACTAAAATATAGTACATTAAGTTCTGATTAATCTACTTGGAAAAGGTCAGATTTACAAATAAAGTAGAATGGAGCACATCTAAGTCACGTAACAAATCATTCCTCTGGCACTATGTATCTAAATTAAAATTCTCATGCCAAATGACCTAGGAATTTCTCTTTTAGGAGTTTATCTTCAAATATATTCCCACTGGACAAAACGATATATGTACAAGAATATTTACTGCAACACTGTTTGTGGTAGCAAAATATCTGAAGCAACCCAAATGTTCTTCAATAGAAGTCAGCTTAATTGGAATATGCTACATACACTGGAATACATGTAGCTATTAAAAAAAAAAAAAAAAAGGTAACCCAATACTGATATGGAAAGATCTCCAAAATATATTGTGAGAAAAGATGCAAATCAGTATGTATAGTATGCTAACATGTATAAAATATGTATACATATAGAAGAGGATATGCATCAAATATCTCTAGCAGGCTACATGAGGCACTGGTAATAGTGGTTGCCTTGAGGGTGGCTGGGGAACTGGTATGGGTAGAAAACTTACTTTTGTCTTTTGCTCTAGGTACATGCCTTATCTAGTTAGAAAAATCTATCAAAAATATTTTAAGAGAAAATTTTCTGTGGCAACAAAGTGAAGGGAAAACCGTGGGAGGGAACTGCTATTATCACAGAGTAGAAGAGAAGATAGATTGAAAGAGATCGAGGCATTTGAGAATAAGGTGGTGGATAGGAAAGTAGCATAGACCAGGGAAGAGTACAGAACACCTCTTTCCTTTGGCTCCCTGAGAGCCTTATTCTCTGCTATTCTCTGATCTCTAGACATTAACTAACCTGGACCACTGACTCCTTCCTACATATATCCTCTATGAATTCTGTCTGCAATGCTCCACCCAGCTGGTTGGATGCCTGCTCCTAGTCTTTTGTAGCCAGTTTGTTGTAGCCTACACTCTAGCTTAACATTTAGACAAGATCAATTCACCTGAAGTCTATATTGGTTTAATATTGTCACCTTATTGTTTATCAAATTATGATCTTTCATAAGTAATAGGGTGTCTTGATTCATTCTGACATATTTTACTTTCTCTAAATCGTTTTTTAAATCAGAATACCAGGTCAGGGCAACTTTAATGTCTTCAGGTATTCTTTTGGTTCTCACCAAAAAACAGCTCTAGGTCTTGTAATGTCTTTCTCAACACAAGTTTGCCAGAGGCATATTTTATTCCATAGTTAAAAAACACAATAAGTATAAAACCAACCATAATCCAAACACGAATGTGCTTGCTGGTAGGATCGTTTTCTACCACGTTACAGAGGAGTACTTCAAAGAGGCGTGTGAGAGATACAACTACATTGCTATCGCTTGTAGGAATCAGTTCCTTCAAAGTGAAAAGAATAAGATACTTTACTTTCATCTTATTTACATAATAAAAGAAAATAAACATTTCATTTTAAAAATGTAGTTTTCCTAAGGTCTTTATAAAATTTAAACTTAAGGAATTTAAATTGTAGGCATGATAAAAATCTCTCAAATATTTTAGTCTAGCATATTACATTACACAGTTGTGCAAAACATATTCTTATTCTGAATTCTTTGAGAAATGAAAACTAGTAAGAGAATAAACAATGCTCTAGAGATAGTAGAAATGACGTTTATAACACCCATTTATTCATCTGTTTATTCAACAAACATTTATCAAAAATATAGTATACCTATATACTAAGCTAGGAGATATGAAAATAAAACACATGATCTCTGAAAAGAACTGATATTGAAATTAAATAGACTAAAATAATATGGTATAATAATGACATGACAGAGTAAGTCCCAAGGTAGTGGGAGGCTACTAGAATACTTGGGATAAACAATTAGCCCAGACCCAGGTAGGAAGACAAGGAGGGAAATAGGAGAGGAATAATCAAGGAAGATTTCCCAGATGAAGGAATAGCTGAGATGAATTTGGAAGGGAAGTGTGAGTTAACCAGGTGCAGAAGGGAATAATGTTCAAGGCAGGGGAAACAACATATATACAGACATGGAGATGTGAGTGGACACAGAGTATCAAAGGGATTCTGTAGGATGTGAAAAGAGGGTGTGAGAGAGGAATGGCAAGAAATAAAACCTGAGAAGCAGACCGGGGTCAGATCCTGAAAGGCTTTATAAGCTATGTTAAGGATGTCATGCTAAGACGAAGAGGGTTCCAATGGAGGGTTTTAAGTAGGGGAGTAAATGGAATGAATTTGTGTTTTGGAATCCTCATTCTGGTAGCAGGATGTAGACTGGACCAGAGTAGCTCTATTGTATTGATTCAGGTAGGAAATGATGAAAGTCAAAACTGAAGCTATTATGGGGGTTGGTCAGAGGAACTGCGATGGAGAGGAGAAGACAGATACGAAAGTTAGCAATGAGGGAAAAACCAATAGGTGCTGGGGACTAACTGGCTATGGAAAATATGGGAATGAATTATGAAAAGAAAATCTATCACTCATTATCAGAAAGATGAAGTTTATTTTATTTATTTTTTTGCAGTACGCGGGCCTCTCACCGCTGCGGAGCACAGGCTCCGAACGTGCAGGCCCAACGGCCATGGCCCACGGGCCCAGCCACTCCACAGCACGTGGGATCCTCCCGGACCGGGGCACAAACCCACGTCCCCTGCATCAGCAGGCGGACTCTCAACCATTGCGCCACCAGGGAGGCCCCTATTTTGTATTTTTTTACAACGTATAGTATTAGCTTTAAAATTTTAAAAACTGAAAAATGATTATTTGTATATTTTTTCTATAAGACGTTGTACAGAATCTTCATAAAGTGAAATTGTCTTTTATTTTATGCAGGGTATTTTTCCTATCTCCAAAATAGTATTTTAGGATGAAAATCTACTGAATACTCTTTTCCCTTCTCTATTATGTGGTGGTCCCCAAAAAGATATATCCCCATCCTAATCCCAGGAAGCCACAAAGGTGATCTTACTTGGAAAAAGGGTCTTTGAAGATGTAATTAAGTTAAAGTCTCAAGATGAGGAGATCATTCTGGATTATCTGGTGGGCCCTAAATTCAAAGTCATAAATCCTTATAAAAGTCACATGGTGGAGAGACACACAGAGTAGAAGGCCATGTGAACATGAAGAAAAAGACTAGAGTTATGCAGGCACAAGTCAAAAAAAGGCTGGAGCCAAAAGAAGCTGGAAGAGATAAGGAAAGAGTCTCCCTTAGTGCTACCAGAGGAAACACATTCTTGCCAACACCTTGATTTCAGACTTCTGGCCCCAGAACTGTGACAGGATAAATTTCTGTTGCTTTAAGTCACCAAGTGTGTAGTAATTTGTTACAACAGCCCCAGGAAACTAACACAATACGTAAAGTTTTCTCACAAAATACTATATGTATATGTGAGTTTTTAAAGGTACATATTTAAAATCCTTTTATTATTTATTTATTTTTTTGGCGGGGGGGCACTTGGCTTGTGGAATCTTAGTTCCCTGACCAGGGACTGAAGCCAGGCCCTGGCAGTGAAAGAGTCAAGTCCTAGCCACTAGACTGCCAGGGAATTCCCTAAAATAATTTTAAAATATGGAATTTTTAAATCTTTAGTTACAGTAGTTTTAATCCAAAGAGTATAGCTGGAATAAATTTTACCTCTGGGTTATTCGGATGTAACTTCAGCAATATAAAACCACAGGGTGGTGGGGACTTCTCTGGTGGCGCAGTGGTTAAGAATCCACCTGCCAATGCAGGGGACATGGGTTTGAGCCCTGGTCTGGGAAGATCCCACATGCCGTGGAGCAACTAAGCCCATGTGCCACAACTACTGAGCCTGTGCTCTAGAGCCCACAAGCCACAACTACTGAGCCCATGTGCCACAAGTACTGAAGCCCATGCGCCTAGAGCCAGTGCTCTGCAACAAGAGAAGCCACCACAATGGGAAGCCTGTGCACCACAACGAAGAGTAGTCCCCACATCGCAACTAGAGAAAGCCCGCAAACAGCAATGAAGACCCAACACAGACAAAAATAACTAACTAACTAAAATAAAATAAAAACCAAAGGTGGATATTGCTATAATGGTGCTGTGTAAATCACTTTTAATTCAATTATAAAAGCTAAACGACAGGGCTTCCCTGGTGGCGCAGTGGTTGAGAGTCCGCCTGACAATGCAGGGGACACGGGTTCGTGTCCTGGTCTGGGAAGATCCCACATGCCGCGGAGCGGCTGGGCCCGTGAGCCACGGCCGCTGAGCTTGCGCGTCCGGAGCTTGTGCTCCGCAATGGGAGAGGCCACAACAGTGAGAGGCCCACGTACCGAAAAAAAAAAAAAGCTAAAGGACAAAAGTATTAAAAACAACTATAACTAAATTATGTTAATGGATACATACTATAAATAAATGTTAATTGTGACATCAATAGCCTACAATGTGGGGAAAGGAGGGATAAAAGTGGAGAGTTCTTACATATAAATGAATTAAGTTGTTATCAGCTTAAAGTACCCTGTTTTAAGATAATATATGTAAGCTCCTTGGTAACAACAAAGAAAATACTTATAGAAGTTACACAAAAGAAAAAGAGGAATCAAATCCTATCAATATAAAAAAAACAAAACACAAAGGAAGACAGCAAGAGAGAAAAGAGGGACAAAAGAACTACAAGATAAACAGAGAATAGTTTTTAAAATAGCAATAGTGAATTCTTTCCTATCAATAGATAGTTTAAATGTAAATAGGTTAAACTCCCCAGTAAAAAGATACAGAGCAGCTGAATAGATAAAAAAACAAAGATCCAACTGTATGGTATCTATAAGAAACTCACTTTAGATTCAAGGACACACATAGGCTGAATATGAAGGGATGGAAAAAGATATTCCATGCAAATCGTAACCAAAGGAAAGCAGAAATGGTTATACTTAAATAATATGAAGTAGACTTTAAGTCAAAAACTATCTCTAGAGACAAAGAAGGTTATTATTACATAATGATAAGATGATCAATTGCATAGGAAGATAAAGCAACTGTAAATACATATGCACCCAACATCAGAGCACCTAAGTATATAAAACAAATACTAACTGATATGAAAGGAGAGACTGATAGCAATACAATAATATTAGGAGACTTCACTATCCCATTTTCAATAAGGGATAGAATATCCAGACGGAAAATCAGTAAAGAAAGAGTGAACTTGAACACCATAGACCAAATATACTTAACAGATATATACACAACTTTTCACCCAAAAGCAGAAGAATATACATGCTTTTCCAGTGCACAAAGAATATTCTTTAGGATAGACCCCATGTTAGATCACAAAACAAGTCTTAAGGAACTTAAGAAGATTGAAATTATACCAAGTACCTTTTCTGACCACAATGGATTAAAACTAGAAATCAGAAAAAAAAAAAGAGAGAGAAAATTCACAAATATGTGGAAACTAAATAACATACTCTTGTACAACCACTGGGTCAAAGAGGAAATCAAAAAATATCCTGAGACAAATGAAAATGGAAACAATATATACCAAAACTTATGAGGTACACCAAAAGCAGTACTAAGAGGAAGTTTATAGCAATGAACACTTTCATTAAAAAAGAAAAATGATCTCAAATAAACAACCTAATTTTATACCTCAAAGAACTAGAAAAACAAGAGCAAACTAATTTCACAGTTGGCAGAAGGAAGGAAATAATAAAGATCAGAGTAGGAATAAATCAAATAGAGACTAGAAAAACAATAGAAAAAAAATCAACGAAACTAAGAGTTGGTTTCTTAAAAAAATATACTAAATAAACAAACCCTTAGCTAGACTAACCAAGAAAAAAGAGAGAAGACTCAAATAAATAAAATCAGATATGAAAGAGGAGACATTGCAATGGATGACTCAGAAATAAAAAGAAATAATAAGGAACTATTATGAACAATTATATGCAAACAAATTGGATAATCTAGAAGAAATGGATAAATTCCTAGAAACATACAACCTACCACAACTGAATAGAGAAGAAACAGAAAGCCTGAATAGACCAATAACAGATAAGGAGATTGAAGTCGTAATCAAATACTTCCCAACAAAAACTTCCAGGGCCAGATGACTTCACAGCTTCACAATTCTACCAAACATTCAAAGAAGAATTAATAAAAATCCTTCTCAAACTCTTCAAAAAATAGAAGTAGAGGGAATACTTCTGAACTCATTCTCTGAAGCCAGCAGCCAGAGAAAGCCACCACAAGAAAAAAACAAAAAAACAAAAAACTATAGGTCAGTATCTCTGATGAATGTAGATGCAAAAATCCTCAACAAAATACTAGCAAACTGAATTCAACAACTCATCAAAAAGAGAATACACCATAACCAAGTGGGATTTATCCCTGGGATCCAAGGTTGGTTTAACATATGCAAATCAATGTGATACAACACATTAACAGAATGAAACATAAAACCACATAATCATCTGAAGAGATTCAGAAAAAACATTTGACAGAGTTCAATATCCATTCATGATAAAAATCCCTGCAACAAAATAAAGGCCACTTATGAAAATCTCAGAGTTAAAATCGTAATTAGGTAAAACTGAAAGCTTTTCCTCTAAGATCTGGTACAAGGCAAGGATGCCCCCTCTCACCACTTTTATTCAATACAGCGCCAGAAGTACTAGCACAATGAGACAAGAACAATGAGACAAGAAAAAGAAATAAAAGACATGCAAATCAGAAAAGAAGAAGTAAATTTATCTCTCTTTGCAGATGACATAATCCTATTTGTAGAAACCCTAAAGACTCCACGGAGATGGGAGGGAAGGGGGACACAACATTTTAGAACTAATAAATTCAATAAAGCTGCAGGATACAAAACCAACTCACAAAAATCAGTTGCATTTCTTTTCATCAACAATGACCTATTTAGAAAGGAAATCAAGAAAACAATCCCATTTATGATAGCATCAAAAAGAATAAAATACTTAAGAATAAATTTAACCAAGGAAGTGGAGTATCTGTACACTGAAAACTATAAAACAGTAATGAAAGAAACTGAAGACACAAATAAATGGAAAGATATTCTGTGCTCAAGGATTGGAAGAATGTCCATACTACCCAAGTGAACTACAGATTCAATGCAATCACTATCAATATTCTAATGATATTTTTTACAAAAATGGAAAAACCAATTCTAAAATTTGTATGGAACCACAAAAGACCTCAAATAGCCAAAGTAATCTTAAGAGAGAAGAGTAAAGTTGGAGACATCACACTTCCTGATTTCAAATTATATTACAAAGCTTTAGTACAAAACAGAATGGTAGAGGCATAAAAACGGACATATAAACCAGTGGAACCGAGTAGAAATAAACCCAACCATATATGGTCAGCTGATCTTTGGCAATGGTGCCAAGAATATACAATGAGGAAAGGATAGTCTCCTTAATAACTGGTGTTGAAAAAACTGGATGTCCACATGTAAATGAATGAAATGGGACCCTTACCTTGCACTAGACATAAAAATCAGCTTGAGATGGATTAGACTTAAATGTAAAACCTGAAACCATAAAACTCCTAGAAGAAAACACGGTGGTGGGGGTGGGGAAGCTCCTTGACATTGGCTTGGCAATGTTTTTTTGGATACGACATCAAAAGCTCAGGCAAAAATACAAAAATAAACAAGTGGGACTACATCAAACTAATAAGCTTTTCTGCACAGCAAAGGAAACCATCAAAAAATGAAAAGGCAACCTACTGAATGGGAGAAAAATATCTGCAAATCATATATATAATAAGGAATTAATATCCTAAATATATAAGGAACTCATACAACTAAACAGCAAAAACACAAACAACCCAATTTTTTAAATGGGCGTAGGACCTGAATAGACATTTTTTTCTGGAGACAACATACAAATGGCCAACACATATATGAAAAGCCACTCAGCCTCACTAATCATCAAGGAAATGCAAATCAAAACCACAATGAAATATCACCTCACACCTGTTAGGATGGGTATTATCAAAAAGATAAAAGATAATAAGTGTTGGTGAGAATGTGGAGAAAAGAGAACCCTCATGCACTGGTGGTGGGAGTGTAAATTGGTCCAGCCATTATGGAAAACAGTGTGGAGGATCCTCAAAAAACTAAAAATAGAACTACCATATGATCCAGCAATGCCTCCTCTAGATACAGCACCCAAAGGAAATGAAATAAGTACCTCAAAGAGATATCTGTGCTCCCATGTTCATTGAAGCATTATTCACAATAGCCTAGATATGGAAACACCTAAGTGTCCCCTGGTGGATGAATGGATAAAGATACTGTGGTATATATATAATGGAATTATATTCATTCTTAAAAAAGAAAATCCTGCCATTTTCAACAACATAAACAAAACTTGAGGACTTTATGCTAAGTGAAATAAGCCAGACATAGAAAGGAAAAAGCTGCATGATCTCACTTGTATGCAAAATCTAAAAGTTGAACACATAAAAAGAAGCAGAGAGTAAAACAGGTTACCAGTGGTGGGGAGGTGAGAGAAATGGGGAGATACTGGGCAAATAGTACAAAGTTACATCTATGCAGGATGAATAAGTCTAGAGATCTAATGTACAACATGATGACTTTAGTTAATAATACTGATACAATCTGTATCAGTACTGGAAATTTGCTAAGAGAGTAGATTTCAAGTGCTCTCATCACACACACACAAAAGTATGTTAACTATTTGAGGAGATATGTTAATAAGCTTGACTGTGGTAATCATTTCACTACATATATGTATATCAAATCAACATGTACACTTTAAGTATTATAACTTTTATTTTTAAAATTAAAAAATTAAACGCATGCACACACATACACACACACACACACACACACACACCCCAAGTAGAAGTATAACTAGGGAAATGTAGATAAGATCAATAGATATTATCAATGTCAATATCCTTGTTGTGATATTATAATACAGTCATGCAAAATGTTACCATGGGGAGACATTAGGTGAAGTGTATGTGGGATCTCTCTGTATTATTTCTTACAACTGCATGTGAATCATGGATTGTCATAATAAGTATTTCAATTTTTTAAAAAAGTGGATACTACATGTCTAAGGAGAAAATGATTTTAGTTATTTATCCTACCATTCTGACTTTAGACTTAGTCAAACTGAATGGAAAGTAAAGAAATTTGAGTGTATAAGAGAATTATAGTGTTACCTTGCATTTTTTCTTACGAAGACTTAAAGTGGGCTGTATTAACCAGTCAAAAAGTCCTCTCAGAAGAGCTTGATGATCTGGTTCCTGTAGAGGTCCTTTCAGCGAATTCAACCAAGAAGACACAAGTGGTTCCCATCCCAACTGTGAGGGCTCCAAATAAATCATGCCACAGCGGCTTACAGTGGCAGGCTACAGAAAAAAGACAAGTTTTCCTTTTCTAATCTGGTAGTTATTAACTAATTCTTTGCATGACTTATAAGGTCCTTCATGATCTGGCTCCTATCTTCCTCTACAGCATTCACATACACTAGATGAAACCATTTGCAGTTACAGTTCCCCAGATATGGCATGGCTCCATGTCTCTATAAGTTATCTTGTCATGATTTGGAATGCCCAGCCCCAACCAGTCTCTGTGGAGAAGTCTTACCCCTCAAAACCAGATCAAACACTCAAACTTTTTCCATTGTCGTCCTCCTCTACCCATTCCTCTCTTGGGTGCTCACCCCCTCCATATTCTTAGAGCACTTAACATGTAGCTCTGTACTGGGATATATATGTATTTATTAGCATGGTTCTCATCCTCCCTAAATGAGCATACACTGTGTCTTATTCATCTTTGTATTCCTTGTGCCTAACTCGCTTTCTGACACATAGTCAAAAGTACTTATTGACAAAGTGAACAAATGAATAAATGAACAAACAAAAACTACTGTTATATTAAATTATGAACTTACTGAGGCCTGGGAAAGGTCCATTGCTTCAAAGATGAGACTCATTTGAGGGGACATTTGAATGATTTCTCCACTCATAAGGCAGAGCTGAAGACAATAATTTTTCAAATGTTTATTTTTAAAAAATCTCAACCTTCTCAGGTAAAAATTTATTCTATTTATTAAAGTATCTCCTATGATATAATGGAATAAATATTAGAATGGAAGCCAGAAAAATCTTAATTCGAGGTCTAGTTCTGTCCATTACTTACTATGTAAGCAAATATATAATATCTCTGACACTCAGTCTCTTCATCTATAAAAAGGGATAATTTTCCTCTCATAGAATTATGGGAGAGGGGAACTACAAGATATATTGAAAAAAATATAAAATCCTATACAAACATCAGTTTTTGTTATTAAAAAATTACATGAAATACTCCTGATTTTATAAAGTTGTCATAAGACCTTTTTTATTAATAAAAAAAGAGAAATAGAAAAAATAGAGAATACTATGAATACTCACATACCCATCTTGTAGATTTAACCTATGTTAACATTTTGCCATATTTACTTAGTCTTTTTTAAAAGTATTTTAAAGATCATTACAAACCACGGCATTTCACATCCAAATATGTCAATATTCATCTTTAAAAATAAGGACTTTTCTATATAACCACAAGAACATTATCACACCTAACAAAATTACCAATAATTCCTTAATATCAACTAATACTCAGCCAATACTCAAATAATCTCAGTTGTACAAGAAATGTCTTTTCAACTGATTGATTCAAACCAAAATTCAATCAAGGACTATGCATTAGGCTTGCCATGTCTTCTTGGTCTCTCTTAATCTAAAACATTCCTCTTTAATCAAATATGTGAAAAACTGAATTTATCAACTGTGTCCTTCCTGCCAAATTCCTATCTTGTCCATTATTATTAAAGCCATTGTATCCTCTCAATCTCCTTGGCTTCCACCCTTGGAATTATCATTAACTTTTAATGTTGGTAATAATTATAAACTGTTGATACCCCAAATTAATTGCATTATTAAGTCTTTAAAATTCTTCCTCTACATTTATTTTTCAGTGCTTCATCTCTGATTCATTACTCTAATCCCAATTTTGCCCCTATCTAGTTTGTCAACAATGCAGCATTTAACATTTCTGGATCTGTTTCTTATCTGTAAAATGAATGAACGGTCTAGTGCTGGATTGTCCAATAAGACAGTCAGTAATCATACGTGGCTATTTATATTTCATTTTAATTGGATAAAATTTAAAATTCAGTTCTTCTATTGCACTTAGCCACATTTTAAATGCTCAATAGCTACATGTGACTAGTAGCTACCTTATTGGACAGTGCAGATATGTCCATCACTACAGAAAGTTCTATTGGACAATGCTTGTCTAGAATACTTTTAAGTTTCTACCAGGCTGTTTCAGCAAACATTCTCCTTCTTGCTACAAATTTGGGAGGGAGAGTCAACATTTTCCTCGCTCCCCCATGCTATTTCCCAACTACTTCTATTCCATCCTCTATTACAGCCCTTGCTCCTTTGACAACCCGTGCTTGGCTAAAGCCTTTGGCATCTGGCTCAGTCTCTTTCTCTCTACTATAACTCTGGCCTGATCCAATGTTCATAAGGGGAAACATCTCATTACAGCACCCCCACCCCCCGCCTCCGGTATTTAACTACCTTGTCTTCACTTACTTCTCCCCTACTCCACTCCAGCCATCCACCTTATCTACCTGGGACCTTCTCTCCTGGAACACTACACAGTTCTGAGCATTCAAGTCTCTGCTCCATCCAGCTCTCTCACTCATTGACTCCTACTATATTTGCTCTTCATTTTCATAGAGATTTTCATATCCCTGTTGTTTTTACTTCTTTCTTTAGGTAGCTTCTGTTCTATGGTCGAGCACTTCTATCGTTCTCATGCCAATATCTTTAAAGTCTTTCTGTATTTCCAGTCTGGCAACATTATCTACACCCACATCCAAGGTGCTTAAATTGGTAGAGAAAATCTCACAAAGGCAGACCTTGGCACTATAGTTTATAACTCATGGTCTTTAACTCCATCAGGTTCTCTATAACACTCAGATATGCTTCTATGTTTTCCCAAGCAGCTGTCTTTCCCATTTTCCATGATGGCTAATTTAAATCTTCCCCTTTCTCCTTGAGTATACAAAGAACCAGGGCCTGCCACTGCACAAATAAAAAATAAACCATCAAAAGGATTTGCCTTCAAATTTCCACTATGAAAGCCATACATTCACCTTTCCTGCTCTCCTCTCATCCAATATGAAACAATCCTTCCATTTGGCTCTGAATCCTTAGACTTGACTGGACTGATTAACCCCTCTCTTCTGAATCATCACTATTTCTCCTCTGTTTACTTTCCCCTTTAGTTCAATCAATATGACTGACTGAATGAATGAAAAAAAGAATATGAACAAATGACTAACCACCTATGATAAAGTACTGGAGTATATGTTTGAATGCTAATTAAATTAGTTTGCTTATTTAGTATTATAATTATTTCATAAAAGCAAAAAAATAAATTGATATACTAACACAGAATACTAATACAGACACAAAAAGAATAATAAACAAATAAAATGGATCTACAATATAAATATCACAGAGCACTATATTGACCAAATGAAAGAAAACACTAAAGAGTATGATTCTATTTATATGAAGTTCAAGAACTGGCAAAACTAGTTTATCACAGTAGAAGTCAGAATAGTGATTGCCCCTTGGGGAGGATACACTGATTGGGTAGGGACATGAGTGAACTTTGTAGGGCACAATAAATTTTATGCACTTTTATTTAGGTGATGGTTATGTGAGTGTACACATATGTAAAAAAATCTTAGACTCTAAACTTAAAGTTAGTGCACATTTTATACTGTTCTCTCTCAATTAAAATAAATACTAGAAGACTTCCATTTTCTCTTTTTTTGTATATCTCATAGGTTTAAGGTAATGTACCACATATAAGCACTGAAGCAACTGATGTTTTCAAAAAAGAATGAGGGCTTTTTATTTTCTTCTAAAATATTAAAGTTCTATAAGAAACCTTAACACTGTAGTCGCTTAACTTATTGCCACCCATTACATTACTATGCCTTCCTGCTAATACAGTAATTTTAATATACTTGCATTCTAATTAAAAAATTAAGCAAAGAATTTACTACAGCATAGTTTTCATTGAAAAGATAATTTATAAACTTATTCAATTTGCTGCATCCCTTATTTTAAATATATATAGTCTGAGATGGTTAGTTGTTGAACACATAACATTGTTTAAGCCTATCTGCATCTGCTTTGCTTTTTTTACTTGTGGTAAAAAAAAATAAATAAATTTACCATATTAACCATTTTTAACTTTACAGTTCAGTAGTGTTAAGTATATTCATCTTGTGCATCTGTTTTATTTTTAATCATGATGAGTTACCTTTTTATTATCATCCAATACTGTGTTCATGCTCTCTATCCACAAAGTGTCAATGGGACCATCAAATACAACCCATTTCCGGTCAGGCGTTTCTAATGAGGCAAATTCTCTAAAAGTGTTAGCCACAATACCATCAGTCCACTGAGGAGGCAAAAAGGAAGAGTTGGAAAGTGTCCTTAAAAAACTATAAAGTGATAATACAAAAACACTTCAAATTTCTTGGCTTAATGTGCATTGTCAATGAGAGTGGAGAATGTTTATACTGTAGATTACCTCATGGGACACGGGGTCAAATTGTCCAAAAAGTTGGCCCATAGTAATGGATTTGGGGTTTACAGTCCTATAAATGACCTTTTCTTCCTCTCCATAGCCACGTTCATTCATAAGAGTTAGAGTATCAGCCAGCATATGCAGAACTTTTGTTTTAGCAGCAAAAGGCTCTCCTACTAACATAAAACTATTAAGGAAAAGAAGTCATTATACAATAAGATTCTAAAAAATAATGGTAAATTAAATTATTTCCCTATATATGGGTATATGAAATTTTACCGTATGATAATTACTACATATAATTTTTGAAATTATATTAATTTTTCTCAGATATAAGGGAAATACATTTAACTTCTTAATTGACTGATCTCTAAATCAAATTCTCGACATTAATACCATTATCTACAAAAGAGAATAAAAAATTTCCAAATGAAAATGGAAACTTAGTAACTGCATACTCAAAAAAATTTTTTTAATGACTTGGGGTTTCCTAAGCAGAGGAGAGGAGACGATTCACTTTTCCTCAAGATTTCACTTGCTATAGTGCTCCTTGCCAAATATTTCTGAATCTCCTCTCTCCTGGCGCATAGGATTCCGCACTCTCTTGTGGGAATGAATACTAGGTAACTAAGGAATAATAAGTGCGAATGATGAGTGTTACTTCTTAGGGGATAGATAATTGCCAGCGAGGGACCTTACAGAGCTCTCCTTTCCCTCTAGCACACCTGGGACCCACAATGCTGAGATGGTGGCTGCTCTAACAGCCTGGGACCTGAGTGATTATGATGAGCAGAACCTCCCTGTTAAACTATAATGTAAACAGTACAAATGAGAAATACATATTTGTTTTGAAGTCACTAAGATTTGGGTGCTGATTGTTTCTATGGAATAACCTAGCCCATCCTTATTGATAGAAATTGGTAACTAGAAGGGCAAAAGGTATTCTTGCCATAATAAAAAAGACTAAAATAAGTGGCACTGGCTTAGAGGCTAGGTTGTGGGTGGCGGCTAAAGGATTGGCAATTAATATTATGCAATGATCAAACATTTGGTAAATTTATCCCTGAGATAACCTGGAAGATAGATAATATATCTAATGAAATTGTAGTTTTAGGGGAAAAGGATAGTGAACAGAATATTATTAGTATATATTGGCAGCTGATGGCTGTATTTAACAAGGAACTACAAAAAGAAATAAACTTAAGAAAATATGGTCAGTTTGCAAGCAGGAATGAAAGTAGAGGGAGTTGAGAAATTCAGAGACTTGAGGGATTGAATGAGGTAACTTATTCTCACCTGCAATTGGTAAAACATAAACTGAGAAAATCTTTGAACAACAAAGATCAACTCAGCCTAGTATCAAGGATCAAATCAATAAGCCTAATATGTTCAAGGATACTACAAGGAAGTTTAGAAAGGTATGACTTAATAAGGACTATAGTTGTGGCTACTGGCACATGGAACTACCTGGAATCAAATAGAAAAAAAACTTATTAAATATAGTTTTTGAGAGAGTTTACTGACAAAGAAACCATGAGTCTAGGCTAAAACGCATGTGAATGTTTAAGATGTAAAGAAGACTCCTAGGTGCTGAATGCACGGGGGTTGACTGTACTAATTCCCTCTATTATTATATATGTTTGAAAATTTATATAATACAAAGGTTTGGGTTTTTTAAAAATTTTGCCTTTAAAAAAATCATGACCTTTGAGACTTCAACTTTCTATAGGCAGTAAGTGGGCTGAAAACATTTCTCAGCTCCCAAGGATGTTTTCTCTATTGTCCACCTCACATGTGACCAGGGAAGAAAATGGAGATAGAAAGACCTCTCAAAAGGTTGAACCGAAGTCCACAGAGCAGAGGTTACTGGAAAGACTCTCTCAGGGAGCAAAATCAAGCAGAAATAGATCCAGGTTTTACGGGGATTTCAGTTTATACAATTGGTGGGGAAAGCTCTCTAAGGAAAAAAATATATATGTAATTACAAATACAAAAATGTCCACTGCCACTTTAATGACACCCTTTCCAATAAATTATATATAAAATGATTATGACTCCCTGGAGGGGCCTCTACAAATAAGAGGTCCTGAAGTTTAAACTCCAGTAGTTTCACAATCTATCTCTGGAACTGGGCTCCCACACGCACAGCTGGGTTTCAGAACTGCTACTGACAAGTGTTGGCTTTGTCTCCCATTCTTCAGTTTCTAAATGGGAGTATTTGCTCTGATAATCCTGCTCTGGTAAACTCACTATTATAATACTGGATGTATGCAGGGCAGATAACTTGTCTTTGTAGTTTTAGGTCTTTGGAGCAAGAAGAACAGCTTCCAAATCTGATACACAAACTATCATGCATCACCTAGAGATCCTATACTTTCAGTCTGGTTCATTGATTGATCAGATCTTTTAGGTTGTCTCCCTGGGAAAGGAAAAGTGTGTTCTACGTGCATGAAGTAGAGCAAATAACATATTTGATGATCAAAAGGGCAAATTGTGGTGGTCATTAGTGCTACATCACTGAATGAGTACTCCTTACCACTCCTTTTTGGATAGGTAACATGAGAGAGAAATAAACCTTTGTTTTTTAAGCTACTGGAATGGAGATGGGGGTCGGGGGGCGTTGTTCCCTAGCCTACCTCGCATACAAAGTTTGCTTAGTCTTTTAGTTCACAAATTTTAGTTGTTTTAATAGTTTAACTTAAAAAACAACATCTAACTTTGGTACACTATCTATAATCTTACCCATGTCTAACAATCATCATCTCATATGTCTGAATCATTTTTTCAAGAAAAAATTTAACAGGCTGAAGATTATGTACTTTGCAGGCTTCATGAGCACATTCCAAAAATTCCTAAAATAAAAGAAAAATGGAATGCATTTCTACAAAATCGTATTATAAATCATGTCATTCATGTCTTATAAATATAGACTTTTCATTTAGAAATAAGAAAATTGTATCTTCTTATATTTATAAATTATTTCTTGAAACTTTATTTTTTAATTAAAAGGAAGAACAAATAAAATTAAAATACTTAAAAAATATTAGTATTCCCCATTATAAGTTATCAATGATCATGGCACCATAGCATTGGGTGTACACTGCATGAAAACAACTCCTCTTAATAGTTTTTCCAGAATTTCACTTTTGGTTAGGATATAGAAGGACATGCCAAACAATCCTTCACACTATAGTAAAGAGAAATAAACAGAGGTTACAAAAATTATAAAGCTTTTAAAGATACAGGAGCACTTTGGATGCAAATAAGTCTAAAGGAATTAAACTTCAGAAAGGGATGAGCCTTTCCTAGGTGAACACAGATCAACAGCTAATTTTGCCTCTGGGAGCAAGTATAGACATAGGTGGGCATTGGATTGAGCCTGCTATAGGCAGAGGGACTTTGCTGAAGTAAGGAGAAAATAACAGATACTTTAATGGTCATGTGGACTTATGTGAACCTCATAAAACTGGAGGAGCCTCAAATGCAAAGCTGGTTTTCCCATGGCCTATGCTTTTGCTGAGTCTGAAGTGACATAAGAAATCAAAGGCTTAGCTAGAAAGGCACATAGAGATTTTCTTAGTCTTCAGATGCTTATATCCCAGAATGCTGCTATAGGAAGGCCCTTATTATACAATACGACAATTTTCACTATAAAGACATTTGAAACCAGAGGTAAACTAAAGCTCAATAATTCTGCAACAAAACTCTGGCTTAGGTCAACTCCTGATTGAACTGATCAACAGCTCAATCTAGCTATCTGACAAAAGGAAGAACATGGTTTTTCTGTAGGAAAATAATACCAGTTCAGCCTCTACAATTATTTTCTATACAATTTTTTTTTCTTTTTTTTTTGCGGTACGCGAGCCTCTCACTGCTGTGGCTTCTCCTGTTGAGGAGCACAGGCTCCAGACGCGCAGGCTCAGTGGCCATGGTTCACGGGCCCAGCCGCTCTGTGGCATGTGGGATCCTCCCGGACCGGGGCACAAACCCGTGTCCCCTGCATCAGCAGGTGGACTCTCAACCGCTGCACCACCAGGGAAGCCCCACAATTTTTAATACAAGTCATGAGAAAAAAAAAGCTGATAATCAGTAGAAAAAAAAATTAAATAAAACAAAATCACAGTTGACCTAGATGTTATAATTAGCAGACAAAACATTAAAATAACTTTTGGGACTTCCCTGGTGGTCCAGTGGTTAAGACTCTGTGCTCCCAATACAGGGGGCATGGGTTTGATCCCTGTCAGGGAACTAGATCCTGCATGCCACAACTAAAGCAGCCCACATGCTGCAACAAAGATCCCGCACACGGCAATGAAGATCCCGTGTGCCACAACTAAGACCTGGCACAGGCAAATAAATAAATTTTATAAGTATATTAAAAAATGGACAATATGACAAAAAATAGATGAAAAATGAAGAATTTAAGCAAAGATATGGAATCTCTTAATAAAACCAAATTGGATACACTAAAACTGAAAACAATAAAATATGTGAAATTAAGAATTCATTGGGGAGCTGGAGTCAAGATGGCAGTGTGGGAAGACGTGGAGTTAGCTTCTCCCCACAACTAGGGCACCTTCCCTCAGCTGGTGGGGGACTCCAATGCCCAAGAAGATGGGAGGAATCCCAAAGTGAACCAGTAGGACATAGGGGGACTGACAGGGGAGGAGAAGTGGAGGCCAGACAGGATTGGCACCCCTGAGGCAGGGAAGATCAGGAGAGGCAGGTGGGAGGGACTCTCCGGGAAGAGCAGGACAGGAGTGGAGGGTGATCGCTTGGCCTACTCGGGCTGGGGAGTCTGCTGAGCTCCAAAGCCCCGTGTGGGTCCTGGGAGCATAGGAGGGAGGTCAGGGAGATCAGGAGAGGCAGGTAGGAGGGGTCCTTCCACACTGGAGGAGCAGGAGAGGAGAGGAGGGTGTTTTCCCTGCCCACTCGAGCCCAGGAAGCCTGCTGGGCTCCCAGATGAGGTCCCCTGCCCTCTGAGACCAGGGGTGGGGGGCATGCCTGGGCCCCTTCTGTTCCTTGAACCTAAGCCCCACCCTCCACAGCCCCAGGGCCTTTTCCAGCCCTGTGGGTACTAAGCATAGGCCCAACCCACCACCCAAATCCTGCCCTTGCTTAGGCCCCACCCTCCACAGCCAGGGCCTTCCCCCTCACCTTTTTTTTTCTTTTCCCTCTTCCTCTTTTTTATTATTGTGCTACTGATGTACCTTCCAGTTGTTGATTCATCTATATTTTCATTTTTATATTCTTTCTAACATATCTGTTAAGTTTCCTAGTCTAATTTTATTTTTTACTTTGCTATTGTTCTCTTTTTTTTTTTTTTTTTTGGCCACCCCACATGGCTTGCAGGATCTTGGGTCATGAACCGGGGACTGGGCGGAAGCTCCTGTGGTAGGAGTTCCAAGTCCGAACCACTGGAGTAACAGAGAACCTCAGACCCCAGGGAATATTCATCAGAGTGAGGTCTCACAGAGTTCCTCATCTCAGCACCAAGACCCAGCTCTACCCAATAGCCTACAAACTCCAGTGCTGGAAGCCTCAGGCCAAGCAGCCAGTAAGACAGGAACACAATTCCACTCATTTTAAAAAAAAAAAAAAAAAAGAGAAGGCAAAAAATACATGTCACAGATGAAGGAGCAAGGTAAAAACCTATAAGACCAAAAAAATGAAGAGGAAATAGGAGGCAATCTACCTGAAAAAGAATTCAGAGTAATGATAGTAAAGACGATCCAGAATCTTGGAAATAGAATGGAGGCACAGATTGAGAAAGATCTAGATCTAGAAGAACAGAAGAACAAACAAACAGAGATGAACAACACAATAACTAAAATGAAAAATACAGTAGAAGGAATCAATAACAGAATAACTGAGGCAGAAGAACAGATAAGTGACCTGGGAGACAAAATGGTAGAAATAACTGCTGAGGAGCAGAATAAAGAAAAAAGAATGAAAAGAATTGAAGACAATCTCAGAGACTTCTGGGACAACACTAAACACACAAACATTCAAATTATAGGGGTCCCAGAAGAAGAAGAGAAAAAGAAAGGGTCTAAGAAAATATTTGAAGAGATTATAGTTGAAAACTTCCCTAACATGGGAACGGAAAGAGTCACCCAAGTCCAGGAAGCACAGAGAATCCTATACAGGATAAACCCTAGGGAAAACACACCAAGACACATATTAATCAAACTAACAAAAATTAAATTCAAAGAAAAAATATTAAAAGCAACACGGGAAAAACAAAAAATAACATACAAAGGAATCCACATAAGGTTATCAGCTGATTTTTCAGAGGAAACTCTGCAGGTCAGAAGGGAGTGGCAGGATATACTTAAAGTGATGAAAGAGAAAAACCTATAACCAAGATTACTCTACCCATCAAGGATCTCATTCAGATTCGATGGAGAAGTCAAAAGCTTTTCAGACAAGCAAAAGATAAGAGAATTCAGCACCACCAAACCAGCTTTACAGCAAAGGCTAAAGAAACTTCTTTAGGCAGGAAACACAAGTGAAGAAAAAGACCCAGAAAAACAAACCCAAAACAATTAAGAAAATGATAATAGGAACATACATATTGATAATAACCTTGAATGTAAATGGATTAAACGCCCCAAACAAAAGACACAGACTGGCTGAATGGATACAAAAACAAACCCATATATATGCTGTCTACAAGAAACCCACTTCAGACCTAGGGACACATACAGACTGAAAGTGAAGGGATGGAAAAAGATATTCTATGCAAATGGAAATCAAAAGAAAGCTGGAGTAGCAATACTTGTATCAGATAAAATAGAATTTAAAATAAAGACTGTTACAAGTGATAAAGAGGGACACTACATAATGATCAAAGGATTTATCCAAGAAGAAGATACAACAATTATAAGTGTTTATGTATCCAACATAGGAGCACCTCAGTACATAAGGCAAATGCTAACAACCATTAAAGGACAAATTGACAGTAATGCAATAATAGTAGGCGACTTTAACACCCCACTTACCCCAATGGACAGATCATCCTAACAGAAAATAAATAAGGTAACACAAGCTTTAAATGACACAATAGACCAGATAGATATAATTTATATTTATAGAACATTCCACCTAAAATTGGCAGAATACACTTTCTTCTCAAGTACAAACGGAACATTCTCCAGGACAGATCACATCTTAGGTCAGAAATCAAGCCTCAGAAAATTAAAAAAAATTGAAATTGTATCAAGCATCTTTTCTGACCACAATGCTATGAGATTGTAAATCAATTACAGGAAAAAAACTGTAAAAAACACAAATACATGGAGGCTAAACATTGCGCTACTAAATAACCAAGAGATCACAGAAGAAATCAAAGAGGAAATCAAAAAATACCTAGAGACAAATAACAACAAAAACATGACGACCCAAAATCTATGGGATGCAGCAAAAGCAGTTCTAAGAGGGAAGTTTACAGCAATTCAATCTCATCTCAAGAAACAAGAAAAATCTCAAATAAACAATTTAACCCTACACTTAAAACAACAAGAGAAAGAAGAAAAAAGAAAACCCAAAGTCAGTAGAAGGAAAGACATCATAAAGATCAGAGCGTAAATAAATGAAATAGAAACATAGAAAACAATAGCAAACATCAATAAAACTAAAAGCTGGTTCTTTGAGAAGATAAACAAAATTGATAAACCCTTAGCCAGACTCATTAAGAAAAAAAGGGAGAGGACGCAAATCAATAAAATTAGAAATGAAAAAGGAGAAATCACAATTGACACTGCAGAAATACAAAGGATTATAAAAGACTACTACAAACAACTATATGCCAGTAAAATGGACAACCACTAAGGAATGGACAAACTCTTGGAAAGCTACAATTTTCCAAGAACCAGGAAGAATTAGAAAATATAAACAGACCAATCACAAGTAATGAAATTGAAACCATAATTAAAAATCTTACAACAAACAAAAGTCCAGGACCAGATGTCTTCACAGGTGAATTCTATCAAATATTTAGAGAATATTTGATACTTCTCAAACTCTTCCAAAAAATTGCAGGGGAGAAACACTCCCAAATTCATTCTACGAAGCCACCATCACCCTGATACCAAAACCAGAAAAAGATATCACAAAAAAAGAAAATTATAGACCAATATCACTGATGAACATAGATGCAAAAATCCTCAACAAAATACTAGCAAACAAAATACAACATCACATTAAAAGGATCATACACCATGATCAAGTGGGATTTATCCCAGGGATGCAAGGATTTTTCAATATATGCAAATCAGTCAATGTGATACACCACATTAACAAATGAAGGAATAAAGCCATATGATCATCTCAATAGATGCAGAAAAAGCTTTTGACAAAATTCAACACCCATTTATGGTAAAAACTCTCCAGCAAATGGGCATAGAGGGAACCTACCTCAACATAATAAATGCCATATATGACAAACCCACAGCAAGCATCATACTCAATGGTGAAAAACTGAAAGCATTTCCTCTAAGATCAGGAACTAGACAAGGATGTCCACTCTTGCCACTCTTATTCAACATAGTTTTGGAAGTTCTACCCACAGCAATTAGAGAAGAAAAAGAAACAAAAGGAATACAAATTAGAAAAGAAGAAGTAAGATTGTCACTGTTTGATGATGACGTGATACTACACATAGATAAACCTAAAGATGCCACCAGAAAACTACTACAACTAATAAATGAATTTGGTAAGGTTGCAAGATACGAAATTAATGCACAGAAATCTCTGGCATTCCTATACACCAACAACGAAAAATCAGAAAGAGAAATTAAGGAAACATTCCCATTGACCATTGCAACAAGAAAGAATAAAATACCTAGGAATAAACCTGCCTAAGGAGGCAAAAGACCTGTACTCAGAAAACTATAAAACACTGATGAAAGAAATCAAAGATGACATAAACAGATGGAGAAATACACATGTTCTTGGATTGGAAGAATCAATATTGTGAAAATGACTATACTACCCAAAGTAATCTACAGATTCAATGCAATCCCTATCAAACTACCAATGGCATTCTTCACAGAATTAGAACAAAAAATTTTACATTTCGTATGGAAACACAAAAGACCCCGAATAGCCAAAGCAATCTTGAGAAAGAAAAATAGAGTTGGAAGAATCAGTCTCCCCGACTTCAAACTATACCACAAAGCTACCGTAATCAAGACAGTATAGTACTGGCACAAAAACAGAAATATAGGTCAATGGTACAAGATAGAAAGCCCAGAGATAAACCCACACACATATGGGCACCTAATTTATGACAAAGGAGGCAAGAACATACAACGGAGAAAAGACAGCCTCTTCGATAAGTGGTGCTGGGAAAACTGGACAGCTACATGTAAAAGAACGAAATTAGAACACTGCCTAACCCCATACACAAAAATAAACTCCAAATGGATTAAAGACTTAAATGTAAGATCAGACACTATAAAACTCTTAGAGGAAAACATAGGAAAAACCCTTTTTGACATAAACCACAGCAAGATCTTTTTTGACCCACCTTCTAGAGTAACAGAAATAAAAACAAAAATAAACAAATGGACTTAAAAGCTTTTGCACAGCAAAGGAAACCATCAACAAGACCAAAAGACAACCCTCAGACTGGGAGAAAATATTTGCAAATGAAACAACAGACAAAGGATTAATGTCCAAAATATACAAACAGCTCATGGAGCTCAATATCAATAAAACAAACAATCCACGTAAAAATTGGGCAGAAGACCTAAATAGACATTTTGCCAAGGAAGACATACAGATGGCCAAGAGGCACATGAAAAGATGCTCAACATCACTAATTATTAGAGAAATGCAAATCAAAACTACAATGAGGTATCACCTCATGCCAGTCAGAATGGCCATTGTCAAAAAAATCTAGAAAGGGTGTGGGAAAAGGGAACCCTCTTGCACTGTTGGTGGGAATGTAAATTGATACAACCACTATGGAAAACAGTATGGAGGTTCCACAAAACACTAAAAATAGAACTACCATATGACCCAGCTATCCCACTACTGGGCATATACCCTGAGAAAACCATAATTCAAAAAGAATTATGTGCTGAAGTGAATATACCACAATGTTCAGTGCAGCACTTTTTACAATAGCCAGGACATGGAACCAACCTAAATATCCATTGACAGATGAATGGATAAAGAGGATGTGGCACATATATACAATGGAATATTACTCAGCCATAAAAATAAACGAAATTGAGTTATTTGTAGTGAGGTGGATGGACCTAGAGTCTGTCATACAGAGTGAAGTCAGAAAGTAAAAAACAAATACCATATGCTAACGCATATATATGGACGCTAAAAAAAAAAAAGGTACTGATGAACCCAGTTGTAGGGTAGGAATGAAGAGGTAGACATAGAGAATGGACTTGAGGACGTGGGGTGGGAGGGGGAAGCTGGGGCGAAATGAGAGTAGCATCAACATATATACACTACCGAATGTAAAATAGTTGGCTGGTGGGAAGCAGCAGCATAGCACAGGGAGATCGGCTTGGTGCTTTGAGATAACCTAGAGGGGTGGGATAGGGAGGTTGGGAGGGAGGCTCAGGAGGGAGGGGATATGGGGACATGTGTATGCATAGGGCTGATTCGCTTTGTTGTGCAACAGAAACTAACACGGTATTGTGAAGCAATTATACTCCAATACAGATCTATTTAAATAAATAAATAAATCATTGTATAGGGACTTCCCTGGTGGTCCAATGGTTAAGACTCTGTGCTTCCACTGCAGGGGGCAAGGGTTCAATCCATTGTCAGGGAACTAAGATCCCACATGCCGCACGGTGCAGTACTCCCCCCCCCCCCAAAAAAGAAAAGAATTCATTGGATAGGCTTATCAGCAGAAATGAACAAAGCCAAGGAAAGGATCATTAATCTTAAGGACAGGTCAATAAAATTATCCAAACTAAAGTACAGATAATAAAAAACAGAAAGCAAAAACAGAGCATAAGAGACATGTGAGATGACATAAAATGTTCTAACATTCATGTAACTGGAGCCCCAGAAGGACAGGGGAGAGAAAATAGGGTAGAAGAAATATTTTAAAACATAATTACTGAGAATTTTCTGGAGAAAGCAATACACAGATTCAAGAAGTGCAGCAAATCCCACGTAGGATATGTAAAAAGCAAACAACACTAGGCACATAGTCAAGCAAGGAAAGAAAGAAAATATTTCAAACAGCCAGAGGGGAAAAAACATATTACATTCAGGGAAATATACATAAGAAAAATTCCTGACTTCTAAGCATAACAATAAAAGCCAAGAATTAATGGAAAAACATCTTTAAAAAGATGGGGCGGGGGAGACTCCTGCCAATCTAGACTTCTATACCTAGTGAAAATATTCTTCAAATAATGAAGTCTAAATAAAGATATTTCAAAAGAAAAACTGAGAGAATTTGTTGCCACAAGACTCAACATGTACACAATAAATACTGAAGAAAGTTCTTAAAGTTGAAGGGAAAAGATCCCAGTTTAAAGCACATATCTGCTGGAAGGAATTTAAAAACACTAGAAAGGGTAAATATAAAAGAATTTTTTTTTTCAAATACTAATACCTAAAGCAAAAAATGTGGAGTTTATAACATATGTAGAAGTAAAATACGTGACAACAGTACAATGGGCAGAGATGAGTGGATAATGGAATTATACCATTTAAAATTCTTATATTGTGTCTGAAATGGTTTAGAATACAAATGAGGTAAACTGTCATAAATCAAGGATGTGTATTGCAATCTGTGAGTGACCACTGAGGTAAAATTAAAAAGCCAACAGAGAAGATTAATGAAGTAATAAACATTACCTGAAACCCAAAAGAAGTCAGTAGATGAAAAACAAAGTAATACGGTACATATTAAAAAGCAAGATATTATATTTAGTATGGGCATACCTCAGAGATACTGTGGATTTGGTTCAGATCACTGCAATAAAGTAAATATTTCAATAAAGCAAGTCACACAAATTTTTTGGTTTCCCAGTGCATATAAAAGTTATGTTTACACTATCCTGTAGTCCAGTGGTCCCCAACCTTTTTGGCACCAGAGACTGGTTTTGTGGAAGACAATTTTTCCACAGACGGGCGTGGGGTTGTGGAGGGGATAGTTCAGGCGGTAATGTGGTAATGTGAGCGCCGGGGAGCGATAGGAGCGGTAGATGAAGTTTCCCTGGCTTGCTCACCTCCTGCTGTGCAGCCCAGAGGCCGTGGACCAATACCAGTCTGAGGCCCAGGGGTTGGGGACCCCTGCTGAGTCCATTAGGTGTGCAATAGCATTATGTCTAAATAACAATGCACATACCTTAATTAAAAATACTTTTTTGCTAAAAAAATACTAACCATCATCTGAGCCTTCAGTGAGTCATAGCAGTAACATCAAAGATCACTGATCACAGATCACCATAACAGATATAATAATAACGAAATTTTTTCAAAATTTCAAAAATTACCAAAATGTGACACAGAGACAAGAAGTGAGCAAATATTGGGAAAATGGCACTGATAGACTTGCTTGACTTGACTGATAGACTTGCCAAAAACCTTCAATTTGTAAAAAATACAGCATCTGCAAAGCGCGATAAAATGAGGTATGCTTGTAGTATTTTTTTTTCTATGACCCTGGCTCCCCTGCAGCTCAGTTGCAGGCATACGCAGTTGCGCAGCCACACACCTCCCAGCATTGACTCCTAGTAGTGTTTTTCAAACTGGATTCTATGAATCCATGAAACTATTTGCTATATTCATAGGAGTACAAGAGTTCTCCAAGAGAATATTAAAATTATGTATTTTCATTTTGATTTAAAAAATCATATTAGCGTATTTTGAATCATCTTGATAATCACCTGTGGTATAATACTAAAATATATAAAGTCTTTGTACCCGGTTCCAGGCACAGAGCTCCTAAAACTCTTGGAATTTTCTGAGTGATAGGAGTATCTTTTCTTATTCATAAAGAGTCCTTTTCAATAACACCTGAGTTTATGCTAATGAGGTGACTTGTTGTGGGAACCTAGATAGCTTCAAGATTGGGCTGGTCACCAAAAAGACGCAGTGATTAGAGGGTTGGAACTTTCAGCCCTACCAGCCTTTGGGGAAGAAGGGGCTGATGACTGAACTCTATAAAAATTCTTGAACAATGAGATTCAAGAGCTTCCGGTACAGGGAGGGTGACTCTCCCTGAAAGGGCACAGAAGTTCCACGCTGCCACCTGCCCATACCACGCTCTATACATTTCTTCCATTTGGTTGTTCCTGAGTTGTATCCTTTATAATAAACTGGTAAGCAGAAGTAAATTGTGTTCCTGAGTTCTGTGGGCTGTTCTAGCAAATTATTAAACCTGGGAGGGGAGGGGTCAGGGAAACCCCTGGTTTATAGCCCGTCAGTCAGAAGTACAGGTGGCCAGGACTTGAGACTTCTGTATGAAATGAGAGGCAGTCTTGTAGGACTGACACTAACTCTAGGCAGTTAGTGTCAGAATTGAATTGAAGTTTTGAACACCCAGTGGGTGTCTAGAGAATCAGAGAATTAGTTATTGGTATTGGAAAACAGCCTAGAATCACCTTATTCTGATCCTGCCATAGGATGTATAGTAGTATTTGAATTTGAAGATTAAAAAAAAAAAAGAAGGCTAACATTCACAGCAAGATGGATGGACCTAGAAATATCATACTAAGTGAAGTAAATCAGACAGAGAAATACAAATATTATATGATAACGTTCACATATGTAATCTAAAAAATAATACAAATGAATCTATATGCACAACAGAAACAGACTCACAGACACAGAAAACAAACTTATGGTTACCAAGGGGGAAAGTGATGAGGAAGGGATAAATTAGGAATTTGGGATTAACAGATACAAATTCCTATACATAAAATAGATAAGCACAAGTATTTACTGTATAACACAGGGAACTATATTCAATATCTTATAATAACCTACAATGGAAAATAATCCGAAATATATATATATATAACTGAATCACTTTGCTGTACAAAAAAACTATAGGATGTTTTACCACTTTCAGTTTATCAACTTTTCTACCTGCGGAGGTAATATGATAGTATTATTGTATACATAGTAGTAAATATTATAAATCACAAGATAGGAAATAAAATATGTATTCTCTTACAATAAACATTATCTTTGACCTGAATCTCGTTAACCCTACTATCATATAACATAAGGTACTAAAATTTACTCTTCCTCATTAATTAAAGTGGCCAAAATAGGGGTTTATCCTCCAAACAGAATAAGTCGCTCATTTAATAAAACTTGGAAAACTACTGAGTCACCAGATGAATTTATTTGCAGAACAAGTCATTCTCACAGGTTTACTTACATGATAGTCAGCTTCAGGAAGTTTAACACCAGGAAATAAGTCACTAGTTATTCCATTAAATAAGGGTATATCATGTGATAAAAACTTTGGTTCATTTACATCTTTAATTGATCGAAGAAGCTAAAACCATCCAAAAAGTGCAAGGTAAGTTAAGTGCCGGTATTTGCCCTTCTTTCACCCCCACCCCACCAAAGTCAAAGTTTCTTTTACATGGTTCCATGGAATCCCCATACTAAAAAGCCAATACTACACTTATCAAACCTAATGGTCCTTGGATTCATACAAAGTATAATGAAAAACAGAACCTCAAAACTATCATTTCAACCCCATGTAAAAAGGCTCAAAGCAACAACTCTCTTATCTGCCTATCTATAGTTCATGATCAACCTTGCTGAAAAAGTTATCTTTCTACAGATACACTTTCTACACTTTCACAACGTGTATATTTAATACTTACAAGTATATCTTCATTTTCATTTGGAAATTTTAGTTTTAGGTTTCCAGCAGCCACTAAAACTGCTTTTACTGCTCGCATTCCATAGTCATAATGAAATTGTGATGAGAGCTGCTCTGAGCACAGCCTGTAGGTCATTACTATCTTCACAGACAGAGGTTTTGCATTCAAAAATCCATAGGAGTAGAGGGAGATTTCTGCTATGAGGGCATAGTTTGGAACCATCATAGCCACGGTTCTAAAAAGAACCTGAAGTATATAATAAAGGAAATATATTATTTACATAAAGGAAACCATTTTTAAAGCTGAGCATAAGCACCCAAAGATAATGTGTTGATATCCAAGTTTACTCCCCCAGTGAAGCACCTTTTCATTAACTTTGTAATTTTTTCAGGAGCACTTTAACAGTTTCATGTACTCTAATATTTTTTTTAGACATCTAAAAAAGTTTTTAGAGGTTTACCTTATAGCAAATGGAAAAGGTAAAAGGGAGATTACAAATACACGTGAGAAAATTATACCATTTTAAGTAGATTATGCTGTTACTTTTGATTACCAAATTTACACTCTTTAAAAAAATATTACCTTAAGATTATCCGGTAATTCAGAACGTCCTGCATAGCCAGGATTCATAGTAATAGCTACAAAACAGTTTGTATTGAGCTTAAGTTCTGTCCCTTCAAAATTAAACACTTCTAGCTTCTGTTGAATGGCTCTCTGAATGCAAAGGATCTGTTGAGCTACCACTGACAGCACTTCCAATTCAATTCGATTAAATTCATCAAAGCAAGCCCAAGCACCAGAAGAAGCCAATCCTTTAAAAAACTGAGGACAAGAAAAAAGGAGATGATTTTCGTAGGAAAGGGCATCATTTGTTAAAACAAAAATTTAACCTTTTTTGGGTTTTTGTTTTGTTTTTGCGGTACACGGGCCTCTCACTGTTGTGGCCTCTCCCGTTGCCGAGAACAGGCTCCGGACGCGCAGGCTCAGCGGCCATGGCTCACGGGCCCAGCCGCTCCGCGGCATGTGGGATCTTCCCGGACCGGGGCACGAACCTGTGTCCCCTGCATCGGCAGGCGGACTCTCAACCACTGCGCCACCAGGGAAGCCCATAAAACAAAAATTTAACCTTTTTAAGTCAAAAGTGACAGTTAATAAAAGCCCCAAGGATAAAAACGTCTTTACCCCTAAAAAAAAAAAAGGTCAAGTAATGCTTAAACCGCATTCAGTGTTTTAAACGAGTTGCTTCAGTTTATCCAGGTTGACCTAGCTGTAAATTTGTAACATGTAATATGTAACTTTACCTTTCCCATTGCTAGATAATCTAGCCCGTCTGAACAGTTGAATACCACACACTGTACAGCAAGAGCTTTAGCCAAGTCCTTGGTGGTTTCAGTTTTTCCTGTGCCTGCTGGCCCTTCTGGAGCACCTCCAAGGTTTAAATAGAAGGCACCTATCTGAAAAGAAAAATAAACGTGAAGAGAAATCCATGCTTAACTGAAAACAAACAAAATACCCCGTAATAGGACAATTGCTTATAAAGTGGATTTAGTCTTATTTGTAGCTTCAGAGAGGCAGTAATACAATTACATCATTCAGTTAATTTTTAGCACTCAATTTTCTAGCTGCACAAAGAAAAAGCAGTTTAAAGGATCTAAAAAAAAAGTGAAACTGTATCAAAGTCTCCTTATTTTCTAATACTTCATGTGTATCCCATTTGCCTTTAAAAACAAAGAGAATCCAGCCTTGAAGTGTTAACATTTGGTCAGAAAAGTTTAATTAGAAGTGTTTATGGAGGGACTTCCCTGGTGGTGCAATGGTTAAGAATCTGCCTGCCAATGCGGGGGACACGGGTTCGAGCCCTGGTCCGGGAAGATCCCACATGCCGCGGAGTGCCTAGACCTGTGTGCCACAACTAGAGCCCCCGGAGGGGCCACTGCAGTGAGGAGCCTGCACACCGTGGCGGGGAGTGGACCCTGCTCGCTGCAGCTGGAGAGAGCCCGCACGCAGCGACAAGGACCTAATGCACCCAGAGATGAATGAATAAACCAACTAATTTAAAAAAAAAAGAGAGAGCAGATTGCTCCATCTCCTGTAAAATAAAGTAATATAAAATAAAAAAAAGAAGTGGTTATGGTTGTAGAGATCAATGATGACAACCTCTACAGCTAGCTGCGAAGAGAGAAAACACCTAAAAGTGAGGGTCATAAGTGGGGGCCCATCAGTGGGAAAATAAACAGATGACCTACTATATAATTTTGTCTATGATTCACCTTCGCTGTTGCATTCCACTCTTGGTATGTTCTTTTTTTTTTTTTTTTTTTTTTTTGCGGAGCACAGGCTCCGGACGCGCAGGCTCAGCGGCCATGGCTCACGGGCCCAGCCGCTCCGCGGCATGTGGGATCTTCCCGGACCGGGGCACGAACCCGTGTCCCCTGCATCGGCAGGCGGACTCTCAACCACTG
This sequence comes from Tursiops truncatus, assembly GCF_011762595.2. Taxonomy (NCBI): domain Eukaryota; kingdom Metazoa; phylum Chordata; class Mammalia; order Artiodactyla; family Delphinidae; genus Tursiops; species Tursiops truncatus. The sequence continues at coordinate 71,180,536 of NC_047043.1, forward strand.
CGCCACCAGGGAAGCCCGGTATGTTCTTTATTTTATCCATCCCCATAGCATTGTTCTGTACTTCTCTAACCAGTAGTGTCACTTTCAACCTTGTGAAACCCAGAGTAGTTATCAGTTACCCACCGATAAATGGTAAACTGTGACCTACCTTCGCTGGTTGGACTCACTTGTATTGTTTTTACGAAAGCTGGCGTATCCTCCAAGCGTCCTGTAGCCTGGGCATTTGGATGTTTGCCCAAGTTGCTTTTTACATATTTGGAGTCTACTGTGTCAAATCAAGCTTGAGCTGATTAAGATGGTTAAGACCATCAGCTCTCCACTTGGGCATGGGCAAGGGTCCACTCGGTGACATTTTGATGTCAGAGGCCAAAAACTCGACCCTCAGAGCATGCTAACTAGGCTACTTTCTGAGCTTTCCTCCCATGAAAAAGCCTATGGCTTGGGTGCATATGCGCAGAGCAACGATTGTCTCACCTTTTTCTTGTTTTCAATTACATTTCCCCACGCTCCCCACACCTCAGCTTTATCCCATAGATATCCTGAGCCCTTCGCCTTCAGAGAGGCATATTTGAGTTGTTTTCCTATCTCCTTGCTTGGCTGCTTTGTGAATAAGCACTTTCTCTGCTGCAAACCTCAGCGTTTCAGCATTTGGCTTACTGCAGAGAGTCAGACAAATGAACCTGGTTCATTTGGTTCAGCAATGCTCACATTACAGTTAACTATGTTAACTGTAATGTAACTACAGTTAACAGTTAACATTTTTTCCCCTCTCAATTAGTACTTAAGCTCCTTTATTTTTTTAATAATTTTAAAAAATATTTATTTATTTATTTGTTTGTGCTGGGTCTTAGGTGCTGCATGTGGGCTCCTTAGTTGTGGCATGAGAACTGTTAGTTGCTGCATGCATGTGGAATCTAGTTCCCTGGCCAAGGATTGAACCCAGGCCCCCTGCATTGGGAGCACAGAGTCTTAGCCACTGGACCACCAGGGAAGTCCCAGTCCTTAAGCTCCTTTAGAGTAACATTAGCAGTATCTGAATTCTTTCTGGGTCCCCACAGTGACTAGAAAAATGGCTGGAAATTTTTATATGCATACAAGTTACAGTCAACTCTTTCCATGAAGTTTGTTTCATGAAAACTGCTATGAGAGTTTGTGAAACTTAACTCCTTTTAGATAAAATAGGGTTAAAGGACCAAGACTGTACATTTGGGGAGGCAAGGGGTATATGGGAATGCTCTGTTCCTTCTGCTTAATTTTGCTGTGAACCTAAAACTGCTCTAAAAAAATTAAGTATTTAAAAAATTAATAGATAGACCTATGAAAATCTTAAATATTTTCACATTTACTAAAATAAAACAATAGAGAGAGCTCATTAAATAAAGGCAATATCAATGATATTTTACCCATCTTAAATTTATAGTAAACGCTATACTGTTAATGTCCATTAACTTGATTGCTGGAAACCTCAGTCTTTCCCTTCTTTATAATTTCCAAAAAATGCTTACAAATGTGTTCCCTTTATTATGGATAGTAAATATAATAGGAGACTTTCAATGTTTAGTGTTGTATACAAGTGTTTAATGTGATTTTGATTATATAACTCAAAGTCCTTAGAGTCCACCTTACAAATATTCACAGCTGATTTCAGTGAGGTCTGAGGACACAGAAGCTTGAGATTCATTTACTCAACAAACATTTAGGGAGTAACTTATGTACTTGTCAATCACTAGAGTAGAGAACAAGACAGATGTGGTCTGGCCTTCAGGTAGCTTCCTGAGAAAGAGGATTTGGTGAAACTTTTTATCATAGATGCACTAGAACCTTACTCAGATTCTTTTACTGGTCATTGCATCCATCCTTCCAATTGCTGTCAGTCATCTACAAATAGCTCACAACTGTCCTTTTCTCCTGAGATCTGCCCTCAATTAATAGGAGCTCCCTTATCCACAAACACCTGAAAGCTTACTCACCCCCCACCCCCCACCCAGCCACAGGAGTGAACCGTAGCCAATGATAATAAAGGGATAGAAAAGCTAGACCCCTTTGCCTTAAAGTGAAGTACCCCTGAGATGCCATTCATGCTCTAATGCTCCCCATGAGATCAGGCTAAGGCCATACATCCATCAAAACCACATCTTTGTTTAGCTTTCCCACCTGCTTTCCTCATTTCCTTATGGGTTTTTACTGAGAGCATTCCCTAGAAAATCATTTGCCCAATAATCCCCATTTCATTTCTGCTTCCAGAAAACTCAGACACTTTAATTTACTTACTCAGCACAGGTGGATTGGTGTTTCTTGATGCATCTCCTCAATTCCCAGGTAGGATTGCCAGATTTAGCAAATAAAAATACAGGATGCCCAGTTAAATTTGAAAATCAGATAAACAATGAATAATTTGCTGGTATAAGTATGCCCCATGTAATAATTAGGACATGTTTCTACTAACAAATTATTCATTGTTTATTTGAAATTCAAATTTACCTGAAAGTCCTGTATTTTATCTGACAACGCAATTCCCAGGGTTTCACTTTGTTGTTGCTGTTGTTTTCTGTAGTCATGGCTTTATCTTCCATAGCTTCCCAACAAGCACAGCCCTCAGTACTACCTGCCTACATTTCAGCTCTCCCTCTACTATTCAACAAAACTAACTTGGAGTTCTAAGGCCCAAATGTGCTTCCTTCATCTTCTTGGCATCTCTCCCAGAACTCCACTGCAAAAACTGATACCATTTTCCGAAGCTCTGGTTTCTTCTTTAAATCTCCAGTACCTTCCTTTTTCTAATTATCTCCAACAGGAGTGACTCACGATTTTCAAACATTAGAATTCACACACTCTTGTATTCTACAAAAGCACGCAGAAGTAAATATTCACTACTATAACTTCACATAAAGGGAATTTGGGATTAGGAAGGGATAGCTGTATTCAGCTATACAGATAAGAGAATAAAATGAGGATAGCCATGTTAAATTTAGACAAGGAAATATGACACCAAACCAAAAAGGAATCTTTAATGTGTGAATTAAAATAATTTAAACACATACCAATGTTCTGTAACATCTGTCAGTTAGAGGAGTAATGACAAGTCGAGGTGAGTTACCAAGGTATTCATAAGCATATTTTACGTTGCAATTAATGATACTAACATGAGCGTTGTCATATTCCCAATAATATCTAAGCTGAGCAAGCCACTGGAAATCTGTATCACGTGAGACACCTAAAAGGAATAAAGTAAAACAAGACAGATAATCCTGAAATGGAAATAATTTGAAAAATAAGTATTTTATCATCTTTACAACAGCAAATATTAAAATAATTCATGTTTTCTAACTTATGGAAAAGATCATATAAAATAAATTCTGTTGAGAGAGAAAAAGGCATACAGTGTAAGTCCTTGTTTCTAAAAGCTATATATATCTTATTTTTAAGATAAAAAAGAGTCACATACCCATATCAATCATGTCCATAACCACATCTCTAGCATGGACATCAATAGTAACCAAAGCCCCCAGAGTAATCCTGGTCTGCTTCGACAGTTTTCCTCTTACCAGCTCTACAATATCATTTAGTTGATTCTGAAGTTCCTTATAGTATTTCTTTAATCCCTACAAAATAAAAAAAGCAATTAAACTAATGTTATATAGTAGCTAAAACATGTATTTCATGCATTTACTCTTTAACAATTCTGACATCATAATTTAGCTCAATATAGAAATGAGTTCTCGAATAGAGTGATTTTTGTCTAAGCATAAGAAAAATTAAGAACAAGTTTTAAAATAATTGTACAATTTTAATGCTACATGTAGAAATTGGGGGGAAGGTTACCTTTGCAAATAATAGATAAGCTAACTAAAAAAACATAGCATGTAAAAAAGAAAGTTATTTAAAAAGAATGTTATTTAAGGTAATGATTTACCTCTGTCCCACTACTTATAACTTCCTGTGTCTCAGAGGTCCAGAAGATTTGAGAAACACAAAGTACAACTTGGCCAGGCCACTCTCGAACCCAGTCTTTTCTTGCACATTCTGGATAAGCCTGAGTAATTAAAATGCATTTCTAACTTTAAAAGTTTACAAAGGGGAAAAAAGCTTAATGTTTAACAATAAAGAAGTGCAATATTTGGTACACTTGTAGGCTAGAATGTAGTCATGAAAAATTTTAGATGACTATTTAAAAGACCGGAAAATTTTTTACAAATCATATTTTTGAAATATTTATTTATAAAAGGATGGAAAGATGAGCACCAATATGTTAATAATCAGTTATCTTTGGAAGGATTTGATTATTGATTCTTCTGGAAATTATTTTCCATAGGAATTTTAGGTTTCCTTGCTGTGGGGAGTTGTCAATTTTCTACATAGAATACACATTACTTCTATTATAATGAACTATGAGGGTTTATTAAAGTATAAAATAAATCAGTCTAATAGATTACATATACTGATACCAAGATTTAATTGAAAAGAAGACTATGCCATCTAGTAGAAAACTGACCTAGTAGCTAGAACCCTTGTATTATTTATCCATAGCTTTTCTAAAAACTTGTATGGGGCTTCCCTGGTGGCACAGTGGTTGAGAATCTGCCTGCCAATGCAGGGGACACGGGTTCGAGCCCTGGTCTGGGAAGATCTCATATGCCGCAGAGCAACTAGGCCCATGAGCCACAACTACTGAGCCCGCGCATCTGGAGCGTGTGCTCCGCAACAAGAGAGGCCACGATAGTGAGAGGCCTGCGCACCGCAATGAAGAGCGGCCCCCGCTTGCCGCAAATAGAGAAAGCCCTCGCACAGAAACGAAGACCCAACACAGCCAAAAATAAATAAATTAATTAATTAATTAAAAAAAAAACCAAACTTGTATGACCAGCATATATAGTTTAAACAATAGTATATTTGTTCATTTATATACAATTGAACAATCTATGCTTTTGAGTTCAAAGTATACTTTCATTTCTTCTAACATTTTTATGTTCAAAATGCATTTAAATAGATTTATTGGGGGGGTAGTCTTTTAAAAAATAACTTGTTTCAACAGTAAATGATAATAGCAGATCCAAATTAAAAACTGAAAAAAAACAACCGCGGGACAAAGTATGAAGAGTCGATACTAAAGGAAACTTTATATATATATATATTTTTTAATTGGCCATGCGGCACGGCTTGCGGGATCTTAGTTCCCCAACCAAGGACTGAACCCGGGCCACAGCAGTGAAAGCGCCGAGTCCTAACCACTGGACTGCCAGGGAGTTCCCTGGAAACTATATTTTTAATACAATGACACCACCTTAGATAAAAGAATATTAAACATAAGGATATAAATATCTATTATTAAAATGCATTTTATTAGCAATATTTATAGATAAATGCAAATGACAAATTAACCTAAGTTTCAAAGAAGGCTGAGTTTCATATAATTGATGAGCCATTGCTAGGTACATAGAAGGTAAATTTCTATATGGATTAAGGAAATACTTTCATGGACAATGTTGATTCTTTCCTATGTGTTTTAGTTTGTTTGGAATCATAAATAGAAAAAAGGAGAGAAAAAGTCAAGATTTATCTGCAGGAACATTGAAGCTGAACAGAATAGTCACTGCAAGAAGATGATTCTCATAGGGCTCTTGGTGAAGGAAAAGGATTCCTCATTCATATAACGTGAGTTGCTGGATATAAGGCTGCAAAGCCTTTTTAAATGACATTTTTACTACACAACTGTTCCTTTGTGATCCTAAAGGAAGAAATATACTGAAGTTTATCATTCAAGATTAGGTTAATTGAATTAGCAAAAGTGAGGTACATGTAGTGCCTACGTGTTATATTTCTCTCAAATATTATAGATCCTCCGTTAATGTTGGTTCATCTCATTTTGAGTTTTTAAGAAACTGTTTGAGTGTAAATAGCAATAAGTAAACTAGATCATGCATTTAACACCCATGTCTGAGGTTCTTTCTTATCTCAGGGTTCTTTCTTAACACAGGATACTTAGGTGCTCTCCCATTTGCTATTTATCTGGTTAATTCCTACTTATCCTTTGGGTTTCAGTTTCAATTTTACTTTCTCTAAGAGCCTATCATTAGCAACCCACCACCCCCATTCTAAATTATATACACCTTATTATTCTTTCTCATAACACTTTTTTCTTTTGTAGCACTTAATCACGTATTATTATCAATTCTTACTACTATTATTATTTTAATAATAATGTTAGGAACAAAGAGTAAAGAAAATAAAAGCCTTAAAATAGTAAGACCTGAGGTGTTCATTTACTGGTACCCATTCAAAACCTCCTAAAAGAAAGCACTTACAGAATATAGGATATACATTAAATCCTAGGAAACATACCAGCCTGGCTGCAGCAATCACATCATGAATACTCCGGAGCATCAAATCTTCTACTTGAATGAGCCACTTTTCCACAGCACCTCGCGCTGCAGACGTGGAAATAGGTGCAATCAGCTCCACTCGCTCACCTTCAGAGCTATACATGGCTTTAATGTCCAAATTGGGAAGGAACTCCAATTTAGTGATGCCCTCAAAGCATTTTTTTAAATGAGGCTGAACTCTAAGTGGATCTTTGGTCTCTGACAAAATCTCTAACATTTCATCATTAGATAAGAAGAAAAAACTAGGGAAAAACATGCAAATACAAAAGTTTTAGTTATAATTCATCACACATCAGAAAAAGCTTAAATTATACCACAATTGATTATCCATCATACCGAGGGAAGAAAAGTCGTTTTTTTTCAAGATATGCATTAAGGCCTTTCATAATTTTCTCCAAAAGTTCATTGCAGTTCTGCAGTTTTTCCAGTAAACCTGTTAAAGAAGTAACAACAAGAACCTAAAAGAGACCAATTCGTTCCGGTCAGCACTTATATATCAGATATTATGATAAGACTTAAACATTAACTTATATGTCAAAAATGTTAAGGTGTCAAAAAAGGTTTATGAAAATTGTCAGGAAATTTTTTTATAATGTAAAACTATTAGAATTCAATAAATCACAAATATTCTTATCCAAAGATGCTAGTTATAAATGAGAAATTATGATTGTCATGCATATTTTCATTTCTCCTATATGATGTGGAAAAAGTCTGCTAGGTTGGTGTGTGATTTAATTTTTGCATTCACAACTGTGAACTATAAACAATCTATGGTATGAGTTGGCAAACTACATCCCATGAGCTAAGTCCAGTCTGCTACCAGTTTCTTTTTTGTTGCTGTTGTTTTTCAGCTTTTATGAGGTATAATTGACAAATAAAAATTGTATATATTTAAGACATATAACTTGATGCTTTGATATTTGTATACACTGTGCTGCCACTGTTTTTTTAATGTTTATTTATTTATTTATTTCTTATCAGTCATCCATTTTATTTATTTATTATTATTATTATTTTGCTATACGCGGGCCTCTCACTGTTGTGGCCTCTCCCGTTGCGGAGCACAGGCTCTGGACGCGCAGGCTCAGCGGCTATGGCTCACGGGCCCAGCTGCTTCACGGCATGTGGGATCTTCCCGGACCGGGGCACAAACCCGCATCCCCTGCATCGGCAGGCGGACTCTCAACCACTGCGCCACCAGGGAAGCCCTCCCTCTTTTTCTTGATGAGCCTGGCTAATGGTTTATCAATTTTGTTTATCTTCTCAAAGAACCAGCTTTTAGTTTTATTGATCTTTGCTATTGTTTTCTTTGTTTCTGTTTCATTTATGTCTGCTCTGATCTTTATGATTTCTTTCCTTCCGCTAACTTTGGGTTTTGTTTGGTCTTCTTTCTCTAGTCCCTTTAGGTGTAAGGTTAGATTGCTTATTTGAGATTTTTCTTGTTTCTTGTGATAGGCTTGTATAGCTATAAACTTCCCTGTTAGAACTGCTTTTGCTGCATCCCATAGGTTTTGGATCATCGTGTTTTCATTGTCATTTGTCTCTAGGTTTTGTTTTGTTTTTTGGTACGTGGGCCTCTCACTGTTGCAGCCTCTCCCGTTGAGGAGCTCTGGTCGTGCAGGCTCAGTGGCCATGGCTCACGGGCCCAGCCACTCCACGGCATGTGGGATCCTCCCGGACCGGGGCATGAACCTGTGTCCCCTGCAATGGCAGGTGGACTCTCAACCACTGTATCACCAGGGAAGCCCACTAGGTATTTTCTGATTTCCTCTTTGATTTCTTTAGTGATCTCTTGGTTATTTAGTAACATATTGTTTAGCCTCCATGTGTCTGTGTTTTTTTCATTTTTTTCCCTGTCATTGATTTCTAATCTCATAGCGTTGTGGTCAGAAAAGATGCTTGATATGATTTCAATTTTCTTAAATTTACTGAGGCTTGACTTGTGACCCAAGATGTGATCTATCCTGGAGAATGTTCATTCGCACTTGAGAAGAAAGTGTAATCTGCTGTTTTTGGATGGAATGTCCTATAAATATCAATTCAATCTATCTGGTCTACTGTGTCATTTAAAGCTTGTGTTTCCTTTTTAATTTTCTGTTTGGATGATCTGTCCATTGGTCTAAGTGAGGTATTAAAGTCCCCCACTATTTTTTTTAAAGTCCCCCACTATTGTTGTGTTACTGTTGATTTCCTCTTTTAGAGCTCTAGGCAGTTGCCTTATGTATTGAGGTGCTCCTGTGTTGGGTGCATATATATTTATAATTGTTATATCTTCTTCTTGGATTGATCCCTTGATCATTATGTAGTGTTCTTCCTTGTCTCTTGTAACATTCTTTATTTTAAAGTCTATTTTATCCGATATGAGTATTGCTACTCTAGCTTTCTTTTGATTTCCACTTGCATGGAATATCTTTTTCCATCCCCTCACTTTCAGTCTGTATGTGTCCCTAGGCCTGAAGTTGGTCTCTTGTAGACAGCATATATATGGGTCTTGTTTTTTATCCATTCAGCAAGCATGTGTGTTTTGGTTGGAGCATTTAATCCATTCACATTTAAGATAATTATTGATATGTATGTTCCTATTACCATTTTCTTAATTTTGGGGGTTTGTTTTTGTAGGTCCTTTCCTTCTCTTGTGTTTCCCACTTAGAGAAGTTCCTTTAGCATTTGTTGTAGAGCTGGTTTGATGGTGCTGAATTCCCTTAGCTTTTGCTTGTCTTTAAAGCTATTGATTTCTCTGTCGAATCTGAATGAGATCCTTGCTGGGAACAGTAATCTTGGTTGTAGGTTCTTCCCTTTCATCACTTTAAGTATATCATGCCACTCCCTTCTGGCTTGTAGAGTTTCTGCTGAGAAGTCAGCTGTTAACCTTATGGGAGTTCCCTTGTATGTTATTTGTCATTTTTCCCTTGCTGCTTTCAATAATTTTTCTTTGTCTTTATTTTTTGCCAATTTGATTACTATGTGTCTCAGTGTGTTTCTCCTTAGGTTTATCCTGTATGGGACTCTCTGTGCTTCCTGGACTTGGGTGGCTATTTCCTTTTCCATGTTAAGGAAGTTTACGACTATAATCTCTTCAAATATTTTCTGGGGTCCTTTCTCTGTTCTCCCTCTGGGACCCCTATAATGTGAATGTTGTTGCATTTAATGTTGTCCCAGAAGTCTCTTAGGCTGTCTTCATTGCTTTTCATTCTTTTTTCTTTATTCTGTTCTGCAGCAGTGAATTCCACCATTCTGTCTTCCAGGTCACTTATCCATTCTTCTGCCTCAGTTATTCTGTTATTGATTCCTTCTAGTGTATTTTTCATTTCAGTTATGTATTGTTCATCTCTGTTTCTTTGTTCTTTAATTCTTCTAGATCTTTGTTATACATTTCTTGCATCTTCTCGATCTTTGCCTCCATTCTTTTTCTGAGGTCCTGGATCATCTTCACTATCATTATTCTGAATTCTTTTTCTGGAAGGTTGCCTATCTCCATTTTCATTTAGTTGTTTTTCTGGGGTTTTATCTTGTTCCTTCATCTGTTACATAGCCCTTCTGCCTTTTCATCTTGTCTATCTTTCTGTGAATGTGGTTTTTGTTCCACAGGCTGCAGGATTGTAGCTCTTCTTGCTTCTGCGTGCTGCCAGTTTTTACATGGCCATCAAGCTAAGAATTATTTTTACACTCTTAAAAGGTTCAAAAATTAAAAGAAGAATAACATTTCATGGTACATGAAAATGTCAGTTGTCCATAAACAGTTTTGATGTAGCATGGACATATCCATTCAGTTACATATTGTCTTTGGCTGCCTTCTTACTACAACAACAGCAGAATTGAGTAGTTACGAAAAGCACTGTACCTCTCACAAAGCCTAAAATATTTACCATGTCGCCCTTTGCAGGAAAAAACTGCTGACTTCTGTTCTATAAGAAATAATGTCTTACAAAGGTTCTAAAGTCAACATGTAAGGGAAATCCTTGCAACTCATAAATTTCAGTACTATTGACTCTCAACAGTTCAGCACAGCTAGTTTTTCTTTTTTTTTTTTTCTTTTCTTTTTGGCTGCATTGGGTCTTCATTGTTGTGTGTGGGTGGTGAGCAGGAGATCCTCTTGTTGTGGAACTCAGGCTCTAGGTGCGTGGGCTTCAGTAGTTGTGGCTCGCAGGCTCTATAGTGCAGGCTCAGTAGTTGTGGTGCACGGGCTTAACTGCTCTGCAGCATATAGGATCTTCCTGGACCAGGGATCCAACCCATGTCCCCTACATTGGCAGGCAGATTCTTAACCACTGTGCCACCAGGGAAGTCCCCAGCACAGCTACTTTTTCATCCAGCATTGAAACAAATCGTTATTTCTTAAGTTGAATACCAGATTAAAAAGTGGATATATATATCTATGAACTTTGTATACTATGTGTATGAAAAATACATGGTCTGTCTTTCAACATTAAAATCGCACTCAACAAGGTGCTATACTCACTAGGAGAGAGACATAGCAAGTGAAACCAACTGAGAGAATTGCTGACTCTTTTTCCCATCACCCCCAAGCATATAGAGTCATTGAGTAGAAACTCAGGTGAATCACATGCACTACTCATTCGTTTGTATTCATTCTCTTTCTGTCTGTCTCTGTCTCTCTCTCCCACCCTCTTGCTTTCTTCATTTTATTTTATTTTACTATTTATTTTTATAAGAGGGATCACTGAGTATACATAGTAGAAGCCAAGTGAGTTAAATGAATGTTTGAAGCAGCTCCACTATACATATTAAAGAGTTATGAGTAGTGTAGCTTATGAATTGAAAAGTAAAATTATCTATGCTTTCTTATATTTTTCTGAGCTCTCCAGTTTGTATACAATGAGCAGGTTTTATTTTTGTACTTGGAAAAAAAGCCAAATGCTTTCTGTAATAGCCAAAAATAAAGATTCCCCTTTATTTGAAACAGAGAAAAGAAACACTTCACCTTTGGATCTTTTGCACAAAACTTCATGATATCTCTCCAATGTCTGTCTACTGTCTGAAACTGACGCCCTTCTTCTGGCATCTGTTGCATGATATCCTCAGAACAAAAAATGGGCTCCAAGTACAGCCAATGAGCTTGTACTTTTAACCATTCATCAATTGTTTCTTGTATTCGAATCAAACGGTCCTCCCAGGCCTTAATGAAAAGCATAGTATTCTAAGTTCCAGTTATTAAAGAAAACCCATAAATTATAGCAAGGAATATGTATTTTAAATTTATTATTATTTTTGAATCAATGCAAAACAGCTCATAGTCACTTATAGTGTCTCACATGGGCTTTGAAAAGCTCTAGGAGGTCTGAAGTTTTCCTAAATCATTGGAACTCACAATTGCAAATGACTGTAGTTATTTAGACCAATTTCCTAATCTCTAGGTGAACTGTCCCATGTCCAAAAAGCATACAGGAATACATCCTGCTCTACACCAGTAGCTATCAACCTAGGGGCTATTTTGCCCCCACCCCAAAGGACATTTGACAATGTCTGGAGGCATTTTCATTTGTCACAACTGGTGGGGTGAGATTTCTACTAATATCTAGTGGATAGAGGCCGTGGACACTGCTAAACTTCCTACAATACACAGGACAGCCCCCACAACAAAGAATTATCTAGCCCCAAATGTCATTAGAACCAGGTTGAGAAACCGTGCTGTACATCAATGCATTTGGGGGAAAAAGTCTTCCTTATTGTCACAGATCTCCTAGAATCCATAAGGTATTTCATTAGCCAAAGATCATTCATATAAGCTCTTTGTTTCTTAAATATATGGCCTAAGGTCCTATATATCAAGAGATTGGCCTCATATTTTTGTTTTAAAAGCTCTAAGAGAGGTTTCAAACTTGTATTGTAAATTCTCCTTTGTTAAACAAGAAATATCTGCAAAAGCATAACTTCTTACCAGGAAAGGGTAGGTCAGCCTGATTCAAGGGAAAATGTGCAGCTTCATGTCTTTTTGGAAGAACACAACTGTTTGTCTTCTCCAAATATTGAAAGCCAAGGTGTCCTATAAATACACTCTTTATGCTTAAATTAAAATCAAACTGCCTTTTATGAATTCCAGATTTGTCATTTATTAGCTGTGTGAACTTGGGTAACTTACCTATCCCTCTATGCCTTGGTTCCCTTAACTATGACTACTGATAATAACAGTGCCTACCTTGAGGGTCTGCTATGGGGATTAAATGGGTTAATAAATGTAAAACCCCTAGAGTAGTATCTGGCACACATTTAGAAGTCAATAAATATCAGGGGAAAAATCCACTTGTTGTTGATCTTTTCCCCATTTTATATAGTCTCCAGTTTGAATTTTGATACTACCTATAAAACTATTAGTTATTATAATTTATTTGCTTTGTGTACTTACCCACATCAACTATAAGGACATTAAATAATCTTACAGTCTCAAATATCATTTGTTTTTGTCAAGTGGACAATATTTCATTAATTATTCTAAAAGACCCTCAAGTTATTTGTTCCCAAATATAAAGTATAGTATACAGAACTTCACTACAAGTTATGAGAATATAGCATGAACTGTTGGTAGGAATGTAAATTGATACAGAAGAGTATGGAGGTTCCTTAAAAAACTAAAAGTAGAACTACCATACGACCCAGAAATCCCACTACTGGGCATATACCCTGAGAAAACCACAATTCAAAAAGAGTCATGTACCACAGTATTCATTGCAGCTCTATTTACAATAGCCAGGACATGGAAGCAACCTCAGTGTCCACTGACAAATGAATGTGTAAAGAAGATGTGGCACATATATACAATGGAATATTACTCAGCCATAAAAAGAAATGAAACTGAGTTTTTTGTAGTGAGGTGGATGGACCTAGAGACTGTCATACAGAGTGAAGTAAGTCAGAAAGAGAAAAACAAATACCGTATGCTAACACATATATATGGAATCAAAAAAAAAAAAAGAAAAGAAAAAATGATTCTGAAGAACCCAGGGGCAGGACAGGAATAAAGACACAGAGGTAGAGAATGGACTTGAGGACACAGGGAGGGGGAACGGTAAGCTGGGATGAAGTGAGAGAGTGGCATGGACATATATACACTATTAAATGTAAAACAGGTAGCTAGTGGGAAACAGCCACATAGCACAGGGAGTTTTGTGCTTTGTGTCCACCTAGAGGGATGGAATAGGGAGGGTGGGAGGGAGATGCAAGAGGGAGGAGATATGGGAACATATGTATATATATAACTGATTCATTTTGTTGTAAAGCAGAAACTAACACACCATTGTAAAGCAATTATAATCCAATAAAGATGTTTAAAAAAAAGAAAGAAGATTAGCATCAACTTGAAACAATCTTTAAATGAGAATTTATTCATTGCCCTTTGAAGAAAATATTTCTTTTAATTCAGAGTGTAAAATTCATGTTTTGTCTTATCAGCTATTGAATTGTATAAAGAAAATAAGAAGTGTCCAAAGTCTATTTTGTTTTATAATATAACACTCCTGCATAAACTCAAAATTATTATATTCGTTCTTTCACTTTAATACCATTTCCTTATAGCACCACCGTGTTGAAAATTTATTTCTTCTTTTCTCCTCCATGTTCAACACCATTTTCCTGCCCCACATCCACTAAATAATGACAGCAGATATTCTTTAACTGCTCAGCCAACCATTCTGAACAATTATATTTATTAAAATAACCAGATTGATTTTCTGCCTATAAGAAAAGATATTTTGAAAACTTTATGCTTCTCGGTCAAAGCTTATGTCAATAAAATACTCAATAAAGTGAAAAAAAAAAGAATATAGCATGAAACAGGGTCTAGGCTGTCTACAGTTAGATTAAATGATACAGTTTTCCTTCCAAATCTATCACTGTCATTGGAGAAGATTTTTCTTAATAAAAATATAATTTGTTCTTTTAAAAATCATTACAGTTAATGGCTCATCTGTTCTATATATTTTCACATTAATTTTAAGTTATCTATTTCTATATTTCACCAAAGCCATCCAACAAACTGACTTATTTTCACAAGAGCATATATGTAATAAGATTGCAGTTTTTATAAATGACCAGGAGTTGACTATCATATTTAACATACCTTGATCTCCTTTTCAAATGGTTTGATGAAAGGTGAGCTTCTCATTGTCTGTGTTTTTATAATTTGATCATCAAGGAGAGCCTGAATCTCGTCTACTGAAGAAAGAATACAGACTCCGGTATCACGATATAGACTTATATGAAAAGCAATATCATCCCAAGTTCGCATCATTGTATGCATGGATTTCTCTAATGAAAATTCCTAAATGAGAAAAAGAAGAAAGAATTTGGTGCATTACACAGCAATTTTTGTAAGGTAATCTGCAACTGTCTGTAAGTTAGAAATGTTTTAAAACAATTAAAAAATTCCTATGGAAAATGACAATGTAGTTTTTAAAAATTCACTTGCTCTGAAAACTACTGCTGTCAGTATTAAAACAGACAGCAGAATGAAAGACCTGATGGATTTTCCCTGAAGTGGCTTTTCTGCAGTCTATAGTCTGAAGATGTTTTCAGTGTATTCTGAGAACACTAGATGGCCTCACTTACTCTGCTAGAATACACACACATCACATGCCACACACACATGCATCTATTTCCATTCTTAATGGAACAATTATATATCAAGACTAGCATATCATCCATGCATATCAGAATGTGGCAGAATTAACAAGAGGTCAAAGGAACCATTTCTACTCTGGATTCAGGACAAGGAAATCATAGAGAAGCAGACACTTTGTGGGGAAAAATAAGAGTGGTCTTCCACCACTTTACCCCATCTCCTCCCACTGCTAGCGAGTACTATACATTCAACCACAACAAAAACTATGATTATATGATTAACAAACTCATCAAATAAAGTATTTCAGTTGATCTTCATATTTACCTTGCTTGCACCCGCACTTATAACTTCAAATTTTTCCAAGTATGGTGTAAGGTTTAATTTTAAAACTTTCCTCATTGTAGTTCCAGAGTCTGGAGTTAAATCATAGCCTACAATTTCTGATAACTGCTTCCAGTGACGTGTTCTCATTCCTGGATTGCATAGGATGGAGACAGTAGGGATGTATTCCTAATGGTGAAAATAGAAACAATAATGAGTCACTCATTTGAATTCCATACACATACACTTGAAATTAGGTAATATACTTAATGAGTCCAATCAAAATCCCAATTAGATTTGGAAGGGGAGAAAAAGTAACAAAATTATTCTAAAGTTCATCTGCACAAATAAACATGTAGAAATAGCCAGGAAAACTATGAGAGTAAGAAAAAGGGGGGATATAAATGTTCTATAAGATATTAAAGTACATGAGAAAACTACAGTAATTAAAACTGTCATATTATTATTATGGAAATACAAAGTTAAGTTTATTCTATATATTATATGGAGAAAAATACAGTATAACACAACATAATACAATATATAGTTATAAATACACACACAAAACATAAATGGGAAAAAGCCTGCAACAAAATGCCAAAATGTAACTGTTTGGAAATAAAAATTAAATATTCAGCAAAAACACTTAGTTCATCACTTTTGATACTGACATTAGAACACTTCCTTTAAAATCAGGAACAAGATAAGCATACCCATTATTAATACTTCTAATCAACACTATATTGAGTGTCTCAGCCACTGAGATAATATAAATAAATAAAAGATATGGGGGAGGAGGGGGATCAAGATGCCAGTTGCAAGACCCTGAATTCACCTCCTCCTATGAGCACAGCACCAAATTACAACTACTTTATACAGCAACTATGTATGAGAATGACCTGAAGAGTAGCAGAAAAGATTTTCCACAATGACAGATATAAAGAAGGAGTGACAATAAGATGGGTAGGGGAATGGAGATGCAATCTTGTCAGGAGCCAAACTCTAAGGTTGGTGACACACAAATGAAAAGGACATCACCACTGCAGAGGTCCTCTCCGAGGAGCAAGGGGTCTGAGACCCATGTTGGCCTTCCCATCCTGGAGGTCTTGCACTGGGAAGACAAGCCCCCAGAACGTCTGGCTTTGAAAAACAGTGGGGATTCCATTCAGGAGAGATGGAGGGCTGTAGGAAAAAGACTCCACTCTTAAAGGGCACAGGCAAAATCTCACACGGTCCAAGTCCCAGCAAAAAGGCAGTAGTTTGAAAGTCACCTGTGTCAGACCCACTTGCTGATCTTGGAGAGACTACCAGAGAGGCAGGAGGCCTCTGGGATTCCCCCTGTGGATGAAGATGCTGGTGGCAGCCATTTTGGGGATCTTGTTCTATTTGACTGACTCCAGCACTGGCAAGCACCACTTAGAAATCCTCCCTCTAGCCTATTAGTGCTGGGGGTTTGCCCTGTGCACCAGAGGGCCCACAGCAATTCTGCACCACCAGGCCACATAGTCAAATGCACAGGGATCCTGCCCCACCCACCTGTGGTCCCAAAGAGGGTGCACTGCCCAGCTACACAGTCAGCCTCACCAGGAGACTGCCCTGCCCACCAGGGCACCCACAACAACTGCATGAGTCAGAGCATCACAGCCAGACAGGCCAAGGGCCAGCCCCACCAACCAATATGCCCTCAACAGTTAGCTCTTCCACAACACAGGGAGCATGCAGCATGAATAGAGGACACCCCTGGAGCATAAAGTCTAGTAGCCAGGAGGGAGTGCGCTGCTGAGCTCATAGGATGTCTCCTATATAATGTCACTTCTCCAAGATCAAGAGACATAACAGTCCTATCCAATATATAGAAATAAACATAGGGAATTAGGTAAAATGAGGAGGCAAGAGGAATA